>NW_020798202.1:0-71672 GCF_002237265.1 Aspergillus thermomutatus | reverse complement strand
GTATCTATATAGTACTGCTTACAGATATTAGTTTATATAGTATATCTTATATTAATTTATCCTAGATAGTTTATATAGGTAAGGTGGTGTATTAGTTCTATATATCTATAGTACTTTATATATATATAATTATTTTACTAAGCTCCTAGAGTATTTTCTCTTACTATTATAACTATATACTCTAGCTTAGTAATCCATCTCTATATAGCTAAGAAATCTTCTCTTAAGATCTAAGGAGATTACTATCTACTAATATTACTATACTTAAGGGCTTTAGGGGTTCCCCTAGCATGCTAACTAGCAGGTATATTTATATTATCTAAGGAAATAATAGATTACTCCCTTACTAGCATAGCTATACTAGCTTCTATTATCTAGATATTAGGGTTATTAGTTATTAGTTAAGGTTATAATTACCCTATGTTAGGGGTGCTCCTAGTAGAAATTATTTTACTTAGTAAAATTCATGAAAAGTGCTCCTACTAGGCTATCTTAATTAGTAGAGTAATTAGAACTATAAGAGTACCTAGAGAATGCTCTTAATTAAATAATAGATAGCATGGTAGTAGTAATGCCTTTATTAGTGAACTAATTACTAAGGTGCGAGATGCTCACCCCTTAGTAGGTAATAATATCTCTATGGGTCACATGCTATCCATATGACCCCTGCGGTTCGCTACGTACAGGCTCACTGTGCCTAACACCTATAGCGCTAATATACTAAGTAATAGGTTAAACTACTGAGCCAGACTAGTATATTAAAGATACATAATGCAAATTAGTTGATTGTAATAAGGAAGGCTAAGGAGGCTGTGGTAGAGGAGAGAAGGTTATAAAGGTAGTGGGAGAAGGTGTATAGTAAGAAGGCACCACCACTACCTATGCAGCTGAGTGAGATATTAATTAAGGCAGTGAGGGTAGCAGAAGAGAATAGTGAGGTTTTTTTCTTTAATAGCCAGCTAATGCATTAAGAATAGCTTCAAATATCGAAAAATATCAAAAATTGGTGATTACGGTGTGGTTGGTGATTATGGTGTGGTGCACCCACACTGGGAAGTGGGGTGGGTAAACGAAGGCACGGATAGATACTATGCCGTCGCTTATATCAGTAGCCTAATAGCCAAGCCTTGTCCGATCTACCATTTTGCGGGGTTGAGAGCCCCGTGGGATCGCTGCTGAGCACATCAGATGATATGAGGCGTAATCTATTATTCTTTTTTGCTAGAAATCATAAAGCTAGAAGTATTGGATCCTTTCCGATGGAGTACAATTGTTCCCGTTGGGGTGGATATTACTTTCAAAGGGATTGGTCGTTGGCTCATTGCTTTGTCTATGGATAGTGACTGAAAGAACCCCGCACAATCCGCACTTCGAAGGACACACTCATCCAGCTAATCAGCTTCATATGTATCGAAATTATCTCTCACCATAGTGACTTAACAATGAATTCGTTTTATCTGAGAGGCCAGATTCCAGAGGGAAAGCTTCATTCTCACTTTGATCCTAAGATACGTGCTAGATGTTGAGGAATACCAGGCTGATGAGGCCCCCACAGACCATCTTGCTTGCATCAACAGCCGTCGGAAAAGGATATGATTTGATTTCCAGTTCTCTCCAATAGTCTTGATAAATTACCATGCATTGAGCATCGGAATTGTGACAGGTTCTGGAAAAGTGGGAACGCTTTCCGTCGGCTCTGCGGTGCGGGTGCGGCTTCGGTCCGCACCCCATACATGAGGTATGATGATGCATACTACATCAAAGCATTAGGTGGTATAAAGCGCGGGAGCATTCAAGAACCGATATTTGCAACAGTTCATCCAAATAATCTGTTGAATGATCATTTCCTTCTCATACTCGCTCAATCCGTGTTACTCTGTTCAACAAATCCGGCCAGCGGTAGCCAGGCGAAGCAACATTTTGTACAAAAATGCTTGGAAAGATCGCTCTCGAGGAAGCCTTTGCGCTTCCCCGCTTCGAAGAAAAGACTCGTTGGTGGGCCAGTCTGTTCTCTACCGACCCCGAAACCCATGTCAAGGAAATCACCGACATCAGCAAGATCCGTATCGAACACGCCGACAAGCATGGCGTCGGCTACCAGATCCTCTCCTACACGGCGCCTGGTGTCCAAGATATCTGGGATGCCGAAGAGGCACAGGCGTTAGCAGTTGAGATCAATGATTATATCGCGGAGCAGATCAAAGCGAACCCGGATCGATTTGGAGCTTTTGCGTACGTTCCCTTCCACTTTCTATCGTCCTCCCTGAATTCAATGCCTGATATTCATTTTCTAGAACTCTATCTATGCACAACCCCAAAGAAGCAGCAGACGAGCTCCGCCGCTGCGTAGAAAAGCACGGCTTCCTCGGCGCCCTGGTAAACGACACCCAGCGAGCCGGGCCCGACGGTGACGACATGATCTTCTATGACCAGCCCGAATGGGACATCTTCTGGCAGACCTGCACCGACCTCGACGTCCCCCTCTACCTACACCCACGCAACCCCACCGGAACAATCTACGACAAGCTCTGGGCCGACCGCAAGTGGCTCGTGGGCCCGCCGCTGAGCTTCGCGCACGGCGTCAGCCTGCACGTCCTGGGCATGGTGACCAACGGCGTCTTCGACCGGCACCCCAAGCTCCAGATCATCCTGGGCCATCTGGGCGAGCACATCCCCTTCGACATGTGGCGGATCAACCACTGGTTCGAGGACCGGAAGAAGCAGCTGGGTCTGGCGGAAACGTGCAAGAAGACGATCCGGGAGTACTTTGCGCAGAATCTGTGGATCACGACGTCGGGGCATTTCTCGACGACGACGTTGAATTTCTGCATGGCTGAGGTTGGGGCGGATCGGATTCTGTTCTCGATCGATTACCCCTTTGAGACGTTTGCGGATGCTTGTGAGTGGTTTGATAATGCGGAGTTGAACCTGACGGATCGGTTGAAGATTGGGAGGGAGAATGCGAAGAGGTTGTTTAAGCTGGGTTCGTATCATGATAGCTCTGCTTGATGTGATAAACTACCTGCCTATCTCTGTTTTTGTGTTTTTATGATGTACCTAGATTCCGCAAAATGAGAATCATGAGCTCATGATACATTCCATCGTCCCGGTCGTTAATTTGTCAATCATTTTTCTTCTTTTTTTTGGTGCCCTGTCCCTTCGTCTCTGATCCGCTTATCATCTCACCACCATTCTGTACACTTCTCCGTGCATTTCCTCCCATGATCTTTCCTCCTGAGACCTTCTGGTGGCATGCATCTAGCAACCTAAGTCTGGCGACGCTCTCTAGCGGCGAGCTCCTGCCGGTCTTGCTCCTGCAGCGCCAGCTCTCTCTCCAGTGCACGCTGGTTTGCGTCCCAACGCTCGGTCCAGCTCTCTTTGCTGTTAGCGAGCTCCTCATGCACCGGAGCGACAATGTTGTGCTTCATGTGCACCATGCCGTTTATGATCTTCTGGTAGTTCTCGATAACGTGGCAATGGATATCCCAGAGCGAACCCAGTAGCTGCGACAGTTCCGCGCGTTGTTTGTTGAGATTTTCCTCAAGGATGAGCTGGCCGTTGAAGCGCATCGTCAGGAAGCGGGTGTAGATGATCGTGTCGTACAGGTCGAGAAAGACGGTAAGCAGGCGTAGCTCATTGTCGCTGGGTTTCTTGAGGTTCCTATGATTGAAACGGGAGGTCAGTTGGATCTGAGACGAAGGATGGTGTCGTATATTTGGAGGTAACTTACTCATTGAACACCTGAGCCATGCGAGCATAGCGCTCGTACACCGTGGCTTGACGATATCCCGCGATCTCGGTCATGGCGAACGCCACTTCCTTGCCCTTGTCTACCTGCTTCTTGAGGTTCTGGTTCAGATGAGTGAGATACTTGATTATTTCGCTTGCCATAACGCGTATCTTCTCTGTTTCCTCGGCGGACAACAAGTTTTCAGGCTTGGAGTCAGCGTTCTGACGATGAAAGAGAATCATCTCCATTTGGAGGAGCGCGTTGGTCATCGCGACGAAACGACGCATGAGGTCGGCTGGGATCTTGCCGCTAGGAATCATCTCCTTCATCTCTTGAAGAAGGTTCGCTTTTCTTTCCTTGATCTCGTCCTCAGTGAGGGGTGGGCGAATTGGAGGCATGGGTACGATGGAGGATTTATTGGAGTTGCGAAGGGTTGTCTTTGCGCTTGGGGTGGTAGATTTGCCCTTCACAACAGGATCAGTGGCCGCGTTGAGCACAGGAGGATTGGGGACGCTGGTGTCAATATCTTTGAAACGAGTCGCTTCCTCGACAACCTTGGAGATAGCGTAGTTGTAAGCTGCTTCGTGCGCTTTGTCGACCGTGGGTGGGTTTTTCTCGCAGGACTCGTAGTAGTCGGGGAAGGGCTCACAAGTCGTTGCAGCACTGGCAACAGAGACAGCGGGACTAACAAGACCTTGATTCACAGCCGGACCCTTCACAGCCTGACCCTCACTGTTGCCACTGTTCGGAGTGTGAATGTGAGTGTGGCCGTTGGTCAAGGCGGGAGCCGAGAGCGTTTTAGTAGGTGTAATGGGGGCAGAAGGCTCAGAGGCACTCGGCTGGCCCTGTATGGCGTCAGAAGGACCAGCTTGGACAGTCTGAGAAGACGCGTCTGGGGTCTGAGACGTGCCCCCAGCACTGAGCTGTCTCTTGATGCGCTCTACATGGGCCTTCAGCAGCTGCTCAAGATCACGACAAGCATCAGTGTAGCTGCCTAGTTCGCGATGTTGAGGATTCTCAGAAGAGAGGGGATTAGTTGTATTCTCGCGAGTTTGACTGTGAGAAATGTGTTCATCTCGGCGTAGATCCCCCATGGTGAGATCACAGTATCAGTTCACAGTTCTAGGATAGAGAGAGTGTAGAGATGTAGATAGTCAAAGGAATAGAGTAATAATGTAAATAAGAAGGTTAAGAGGGACACTGGGAGGAATATTTTCTAAAAGAGAAGGTTAGGGAAGCTGTGCTTTTGGATAAGCGAGATCATATCACTGTGAATACTCGCGAGTTTGTTTATCCTAGAGATCACCTCAGACTATTCACTGGAAAGTGGTCTAGGACCGGAGAACTCCATCTCAGTGACGGGAGTTCCAATTGTATAGAGGAGTCTCACTGTATGTTTCCATCAAAAAGAGGTTCAAAGAAGGAATTCCTGAAGAGTAACACATAATCAGTATATAAGGGACTGATCTTGATCTTGTTTAACCCAAAAAAGTAATTCCTATGTTTCAAGACTTTGACCACTAGCTCAGTGCGAACGAGTCTTCAAAACCCTCATGGGATACAGTTTGTGCGTTCCACTGCGAGTCAGGTCAACTGAACCGTGCCCACCAGGCAAGATACTGCCGTCTTCTTTTGATAGCCGTAGAGGAACTTGGCCGTCTGTATACAAAGTAAGTAATCATGGACTGCTATACGAAAGCCGAAGCATATAGATATTGAGGGAGAGCACCAAACCCAATATGCCATGCAAGGGCACAGTTTCCCCGTATTTCTACCGCCATAATGTTTCCACTGAGTTCGCTGAAATCAAGCAGCGATTCGTCTTATATCTCTGTCTCTGCAGTGGATGTCCGTCGCACTAGCCAACAAGTCACGCGAAAAGATTCGCTAATGGGCGAGTAACTCGTGTACCGTGCAAGCATGCATTGACGGCGCAGGAACATGGTCAAATACCACGAATTTTCTGAGTCGCATTCAGATCCTGCGTCTTGGGCAGCAGCCGCAGCATTAAATTTGAAGGATTTGAGACTTGAGTATGATGTATGGCAGTCGAGACTACTGCGACAATTATGGCAGCGACGACAAGCATTCGTGGGCTGCTAGGGATGCGAATCGGTATCAGCAAATATTACGCATTCAAGCACCGAATCAATATCACGGAAGAGAATAGATTGACAACTACACTATATGACAGTATGATGTACCGCACCTCAATCTAGAAACGCCCACTGCTGGAGCGCCCCAAACGGATCGAGTCAAAATGCAGTTTGATCCTCCCTCTCGGCACGTCTGTTTCACGAAACAGAGCAAAGAAGGAGAGGACAAAACGCCCTGTTCCAGATGCTCTGCTTCACAAACGAGACCCAGAAGTTAACGAGGATCAGTATCGATCTCCGCACATTGACTGATTGGCACCTCATTGACAGGAGCGTGACAACTCAAAGTAGTGCGTGGAGGATTACTGAGGGCGTTGGGTTTTTCGGACGATACTAGGGTCAAGCGCATTCAGTCATCCTTCGATGACTGACGTCCTTCGGCAGAAGTGGATGGCTCGTCTTCTTCATCGTCGTCAGGCAATGGAACGTCCATGACGCGTTCGCCGGCTTTCTCCAGTGTCTTGCGACTCCAAGTTCTAACACCTTTCCAAACAGCCTGTATAATGCGATTAGTGATCGATGAAGTGCTATCCTTCGCCGCGCTGACCTACCCAGAGGAAGCTACCAACACCAACGAGGATGACTATCCAACTAATAGAAGCCGCTCGACTCCTGCCGGTGGTCCTCCCACTGCTGACAACGCCTGAACTGCGCAAATTCCACCACTGCCATGGAGTCAATGCAAGTATGGCCTTGATGAAGGACAAAACACCCAGCGAGGCCAATCCTTTCACGAAATGCTCTACCCAAGACGTCCTTGTTTCGGTCGGCAAGACGCCAGAAACAGTACTAGACTCCCAGTATTCCGTGTAAAATATCGTTTCCACCGGGTCCACATAGAGATTGATGATGGGGTCAGCAATAAAACCAAGCAAAAACACTGTAAACAACAAAATGCTCAAAGTTAATACAATCTGGGTAGATGCACTACTGATCCAGTGCGCCCATTTCAGACGTTCTAGCCTGTACCGAAACCCGCAGGTTGGGCACTGCCAATAGTTTCTCTTTCCATAATCAGGATCTGCATGCCGCCAGGACTGAAGGCATCCCTCGTGAACGTAACGGGAAGATCCTTTGCATTTGCAGGGTCGAAGGAGTCGGCCAAGCTCTGGATCAGAAGACTCATAGACAACTCGCGGCTTGGACTGGAGGAAACCTGGCAGGTTTTCCGAAGGGGGATGAAGGGTGGGAGGGACTGATTCCAAGCAGATGCGACAAGTACGATTGGGATAGTATTTCTTGGGAGACTCGGGGCGTTCAGATGTCGTGTTTTCGTCACTGGACTGGTGAGCGTCTTGAGGTGTTTGGCTTGCCTCCGAGTTCAATGAAGTATTAGAAGGAACGCTGGAAGGCCACTGCCAGAGTGGCTCATTATGCACATTCATACTGCAATGGGATCCTCAAAAGCTCAAGTCACAACATATTAACCAAATCTACCAGAGATCTGATGCGAGAGCATCCAGCGAGAGCTCAGGTGGTGTAAATACAAGTGTGTTCGGGTGTATTTGTGGGAATGAAGCGAGAAAGGAAGAGAAATGGGAAGGAAAAAACCCTCAACCAGCTTAAAAGAAGCCATGTGGAGCTTCGAGAGCGGAGGAGCCTTAGGCAAACACAGCAAAAGTGCACTAGCTGCTCGCGTAAGCCAGCTCTGGCATTTGTATCGTCACCGCCCCAGACACGGCTTGGCACTGGGCGGATGGACCTAAGCTGCTGCGTCAACATCCTGTCGCCTGCTGCTCGGAGAAGGGAAGCTTCACTTGAACTTCAACAACCTCATTTTATCTTCATACTTACCTTGTCCATCTCCTTTAAAGTTCTACCTCCTTGTTCACAGCTTCCGGAGGTGAAAAGACGTCTCCATGGCTGATCGCTACTCATTCTCTCTGACCACCTTCTCCCCCAGGTAAGAGGAGCTTGTTGCAGGTGACACTTAAGATCATGGGATGCTAACAATAGATTACAGTGGGAAGCTGGTGCAAATTGGTACTGCGCTGGATCACATTCCATGAGGTTGCAATGCTGATTGAATCTAGAATATGCCTTGAACGCTGTCAACCAAGGCGTAACTGCCCTCGGAATCAAAGGTAAGCTTCATTCAAATCGTCTGATTGCGCTAGCTACCCAGAATAGCTTCTAATCTTCGTGCTTTCCTTAGCAACAAATGGAATTGTTCTCGCTACCGAAAAGAAATCGTCCTCCCCCCTCATTGACCCTCCCTCCCTCTCCAAGATCTCCCTCATCACGCCGGATATCGGTATGGTCTACGCTGGAATGGGTCCGGACTACCGTGTACTAGTCGACAAGGCTCGCAAGGTTTCTCACACTGGCTACAAGCGCATCTATAACGAGTACCCTCCGACTCGGATACTGGTGCAAGACGTTGCACGTGTCGTGCAGGAAGCAACACAGTCTGGTGGTGTCCGACCATACGGTGTCAGCTTGCTGATTGCTGGCTGGGATGAGGGTATTGAGCCCGAAACAGGGGAAGCTCAACGCGGTGATGAGGAGGGCGAGCTCAAGAAGGCTACTGGTAAAACTGGTGGTATCCTGAAGGGCGGTCCGAGCTTGTACCAGGTCGACCCCAGCGGCAGTTACTATCCCTGGAAGGCCACGGCCATTGGAAAGCATGCAACTAGCGCCAAGACGTTCCTCGAGAAGCGCTACACAGAGGGGCTGGAGCTTGAAGATGCCATCCACATCGCCCTTCTGACTCTGAAAGAGACCATCGAGGGTGAGATGAACGGAGACACAATAGAAATCGGTGGGTTCTCCTTATCTGAATCAAAGTATCGCTTAAGAAACACAGAGCTGACTTACGCAGGTATCGTTGGCCCTCCTGCGGATCATCTTTTGGGTTATGAAGGCGTTGAAGGAGCCAAAGGCCCCCGGTTCAGGAAGTTGACCAAAGAGGAGATTGAGGATTATCTCACCAATCTATGATGGATTTATGCTGGTACGGTTATTCAACTCTGGCAAGCCTTGTAGCATAATAGACGATTCTTGAATTCTACAAGGTCCCTGCGACCTAATGACCAATTTCATACGAGCATTGCCTGTTGGCTTTCAGTGGACACCCCAAGGATGCTTGCGAACTCTGGTAGCGCACTCAATCGCCAAGTTGAGCTATGCCTGGAAATCAAGGCATGACTGAGGTACGCTATGACTTCCGCAGTCTCATAGATAAACCACACGAATGAAGTGCAGCCGTCGCAAATTAGGGCATTTCTGTATATTGTACAGTTTAATTCTCCGGATAGGGTCGCAAGCATGCGTTCACCCTCTCACAATGTATGATCTGATATCGATCAATGGTTCCGTACTTTTGATCCCTCAGTTGCACACACTGACAGCCAAATGGCCCTCCCAATGCATGATGCATTTGGAGGCCCGTTCTACAGCCATAAAGCAAACTCAGAGAGGGATCATGCCAGCATCGACAGCTCTTTTCCCAACTCATGTAACCTCTTATGGGGACTCGACGCGCCAATGAACGGGCTAATGCATGCTCTGTCCTACAACGCAGCCTAAATCCATGAAATGCCTCGTCCGGTTACCTCCCCCGTCAATGGTATTGTAGCTGCGTCAAGTTCCCTTCCCCCACAATGACCACTAATGAGGCATGCTCGAGGCTCGGATAATTTTTTTCCTTCAGCGCAACCCATGTTTGGGTGAAGGATGCCACCGCACTGGTACTATCCGCAGAAGGATTGGTCGGTTCTAAACACAACATAAGCCCGGTCCTAGGTAGAGTTTCGCGCCCCCCTGACTATCTAGGCCTAGACGCAAAGTCACGATGCAATAGCTGGAAGGGAGGCTCTACGACCCTTTCCCGCGTTAATCACACGCTTGCAGTTGCATTCGATCATTGTTTGCTTGGGGGAAAGGGGAAGCAGGAATCCAGGGTACACAGCAATTAGGGGAGGATTTATCTCCGACGGGAGAGTGAATTGTACTACCCCAGTGTTGAGGAGCACTGTGCGTGATATGCCCTGGGTGGCTGTTCAATTTCGCTTCTGTTTCTGGGTCTACATTTCATGTTCTCCGTTCGCTACTTGAGGTTCGCTTTTGTCATGAATATTTCGTCGCTGGGTTTGTTTGGATAGGACCAGGCATCTACGCTTGGATTTAATGTGTTGGTGATTTCTGGGCGAGGAGAGCATACTGAAAAGATACGAGAGACGGCCTGCAGAAGCGAGAGAAGATACAGTCTGCAGTTGAGACTTTAGTCTCGTAGTCTGCTGGGACAATCTCGAATGGTTGAGTTTCATGCTTGTTTCTCTGTGGGTTTCTGATTCTCGTACTGCGACCTGTCCTATATCCATGTCCTAACTCCAGACACTCAGCAAAAGACATTCCATCGTTGGATGTGAATGGCAAAGCACTCATAAAGCCGTGAGATGTCGACCAAACAAGATCCATTGGACGGTATCTCGGGTGAGCTTGCGAACCACAGAGACGGGCTCAAAGCGACTCTGTTCATCTTCAGCGCCATTTCCTTCTACAATGTCGTTGAGCTCGTCGTGCTCGTGCTATCGACGTTCCGACGTTGGAGAGGCCTGTATTTCTGGAGCTTGCTTCTCTCCGGATGTTTCGGGGTGGTCCCGTACTCGCTGGGATTTCTGCTCAAATTCTTCACCTCCGCAAATTCTACCTTGTCGGTCACGATGCTCAGCGTGGGGTGGTGGACAATGGTGACGGGGCAGGCGTTTGTGCTCTACTCGCGCCTGCACCTTGTCCTTCGCGATGAGCGTATCCTGCGGCGGGTGCTGGTGATGATCATCGCGAACGTCTTCTTCCTGCATATCCCTACCACGGTCCTGACGTACGGATCCAACGTTGTCGATCGATCGCCTGTATTCGTGCAAGGGTACAATATCATGGAGAAGCTCCAGATGACCGGCTTCACGATACAAGAGGTGATCATCTCGGGTCTCTATGTATGGGAGACGGTCAAGCTGCTCCGGCTGGGATCGGACAAGGATAAGCAGAGGATCATGCACCAGCTCGTGGGTATCAATATATTGATCGTCTTAATGGATTTGGCCCTGTTGGGCCTCGAGTACGCCAGCTACTACGCTGTCCAGATTACACTGAAAGGCGCGATATATAGCCTCAAGCTGAAGTTGGAGTTCGCCGTCCTTGGCAGGCTCGTTGATGTGATACACGGACATAGACGTCCCATGATAGGCAGGGATGCCGTCCACCTCTGCTCCTTGGAATTCAATGCGGGCCCGAACAATGGCGCTGTCCAGCCTGGTATGAACGGGGATGTCAACATATGTGAGATTTCGGCGATCAACAACGCCGAGGCTGAGAAGATCAAGAGGGCAACCACTGAGAGTTTCAATGGGCAAATTCCAGATGGCAAGATCCTGGCCATGACTGAGTTTTCAACATGGGTTGAGCAGCGGTCACATGAAGATGGTAACCGAAGGACGGCTTGAGCCATTAGTCCTAATATCCTTTGTAATGATTGAGGTGGCATGTCGATTCGTTAATGACGTTTTTTGAGATACTTGTAGCATATTATAGCGTTTCATGATGAGGTAGTTGTACCTGATATTGACGGCGTAGTAATTGGATGTTCTTCCAATGATCGCTTGTATGTCTTAGAACTCGGACGCCATTTATTGAAAATGACCAGAAGTGGAACAAGTAGCGAGGTTCCTGCCAGTACCTCCGGGGAGAGTACTGTGAGTTCATGAGTCGTCAGCAGGCCCTTCGACCAAGCCGGCATCGTCGCCATCAATCCATCCAAAGTCCTCGTCGGAATTGTCCTCATCCTGACTGTCCGCAATCTCCTCCACTTTCCGCTTCCGCCCACCCGCACGGAAAGACTCCTCAACTGGCTGCTGTGGAACAGCACAAGACGGCTGAGTCGTGTCCGTCCCACGTAGAGAACCCTGTTTCCGTCATGTCAGTCGGCTGTTGACGAAATCCGGATTGTCTATAGGGTGATGATTACCGAGTCGATTGTGAACGGTACGATGTTCTCATCCGACCTCACTGTCAATACCCTGCCATCTTTCTTCAAGACTTCTGCGTAGCGCACACTCCTTGAAGCCATCTCTGATTCTTCATCGTCAACGGCCGGGAGATCGCGATACAGGACAATGCGGGTGTACACGCTATTCTCCCACGCGCCACCCGCAAGCAGGGGGCCAAGGGTAGCACGTGGCTGCCCTTTGATCTTTGTGTGGGTTTGGTTGACGAGAAGGACGGCCAGTTGTCTTGAAGCCGCCAGCTTCATCAGCTGATTTGCCAGTTCGCTCGTGACGTTCCATCTTCGGTTCATGAGCCATTGGACCTGAGACTTGTCCGTGATCTTCGCCTGCGCCAGACGGGATTTCAACTCGGACGGACTCAGAAAGTACGAAGGGAACGGCCCTGACACAGAGTCAAGCACCAGAAGCTTGGTGTTTTCGGGGGGGAATCCTTGTGGTGGGTGGAGCAGAAGCGCTAGCAGATGTGGCAGGGACTGAGCGCGGAAGTAGATTAGATTGTCGATATCGGACGATTTGGCTGTGTCGAGATTCTGCTTGAGCATGCTCTTCAGACGTAGCTTTGGAAGTGGCGAGGTAGTATCTAAACTGTCAGCGATAATCTTGAAAGGTCAAAGATGTCGTACCAATCCAAACGACTTTACCACCGTGACACAGAGCGTTTGAAGTTACGCTCATTCTGAGATATACAGTCAGAATTACGCCTAGTCGGTTCACCAGAGGGCCAGTTCATCTGAGGTTAAACTCACGCCAGCGCTGTTTTGCCTGCTCCAGGTGGCCCGAACACCTCGGTGACATGACCACAAGGAATTCCCCCCAGCCTCGCCTCACTCGACGACTGTGAAGGCTCATCGGAAGAAACCTGGCTAATCGCCTCGTCAAGCCGAGGGAGTCCTGTTGAAATTGCACCAGGAACTGGAGACGCGGTTGACGCGTGCAGATACTGCGATGCAGGGAATGAAATGACGCGACCTACAATGGAAATCAGCAACATATCACAGGAAAACTTCAGGGCCAATAACCTACCAGGATCTTGACTGGACAGACCCAGGATATCCTGCGTGCTCATCGTGGCACTTAACAGGCGGTGACCAGACGCAAGATGGCGGATTCAGGAGGAAAAGGTAGTTGACGATTTAGGACATAACTGCAGTCCAGATCTTGCATTTTTTCCAGTTTGCCCAGCTTAACGTTGTCCAACCTTTGCTGAAGCATATATTTGGTTGCTGTCCACCGAATTAGATGGTTGATCAGAGTAGTGGATTCGCCAAGTCCATCGCGGAGATTTTTGATTGTGGATGTTAAGGGATTCCGATTCCGCCCCCATCGATTGACTCATCTCCACAATTATTTGCTTTCGTCGAATGCTTTATACTCCTCGATTAATTATACAAGACAAGTATTAGGAAAGGTCTTCACGGCTGCTGCTGAGCTTACAATTTCGCTGGTGACTCCTCAGGTCTTCTGGAAAGCACATCTCGTCAATGCTGAGTGAAAGTACATTCAGCTTCACCAACTCCCAACAAGATGCTGTGAAGACTTTACTGTCGACTGCAGCCATTTTGTTGCTTTCAATTTTACCCATATGCATTTTCATTGTCCGCCAATATGGCTCCACCCACACAGCGCAACCAAGAGGATGCCGCAGGCTAGGTCTTCCACCAGGCCAAACCAATCTACGTGATGAATTCGACCCCAAGTATAGCCAAGGAGCCTCGAGCGATGTCGATGACAAAGGCCAGGCTGCATGGCGTATTAAAGCACTCTTCACCCATCCCATCAAAAGCTGCGCTGCGGTGGAGTTGGACGTCGCCGATGTTGTATCGACTGGATTCGCGTTTGACCGACAGTTCTGCTTCGCGGAACACTTCACGCCTGACCAAGCGAGCGCCAACGATGGCAAGGCGCAGCCGTACTGGGATGTGCGGACCCTCCGCAATGGTCATTATAGCCGGCTGACGCTCATCCGGCCTGAGATCTGGGTTCCTGATCCCACTGCCCCCGACTATGTGCCTGATCTGGACGAGGTCAGGTCCCAGGGTGTCATGGTCATGTACTACCCCCGACCAGCTGGTCGAGGTCTCTCGTCATTCCTGGTCAAGTTGGGGGTAGCCCTGCGTCTGGGCCCCCGGGAACTGTCATTCAGCGTTCCGCTCGTTCCACCACCAAACCGCGCCAGCGCTTACCCTTCCGTGCCGGTGAAGATCTGGAAAGATACCCCGGTGGCCTACGACTACGGCCGGCATCTTCCGCAGTCCCTGCGGGAGTTTCTAGCCCCCCCAGACGCCGGCGTCTCTCGTCCTCTCACCCTCTTCCGCATTGACCCCAGGCACCACCGGCAGGTCTTCCGCAACGCGCCTCGCAAAGCGGAGCTGGGGTTCCAGCCCGTGACCGGGTTCGCGGATGCGTATCCCCTGCATATCCTCAATATCGCGAGTGTCCATGACGTTGCGGCGCGATGTGCACGGGACATCCCCCGGCTCTCTGTGCGGCGATTCCGGGCGAACATCATCGTCCAAGGGCCAGAGGCGTTTGCGGAGGATGGCTGGAAGCGCATTATGCTCAGAGCAAACGGGGTAAAGAGTGCCGCTGGGGTCGAGATGCATGTTGCCTGTCGGACGATGCGCTGTCGGCTGCCGAATGTTGACCCCGCCACGGGCATCCGGCATGCGTCTGAGCCGGATAGGACGCTGAAGAGCTATAGGCGTATTGATCCTGGAGACCCGACGAATGCGTGTTTGGGGATGCAGTGTGTTCCTGCCGTACAGGGTTAGTGCCGTCTCGGGCGATGAAAGCATTGATTTACTGACCGTTGATTAGAATTTGTCATTCGCGTGGGCGATACTGTCTCCGTGCTAGAGACGGGCGAGCATTGTTATATCAAGTTGTTGAAACCGGGCGAGATCGTGGAAGGGGTGTAGTCCAGCTGTTGGAAATAGCTTGGCTCGAAAAATTGGTATGAGTGGGAAAAGCATTGTCATGCTACGAATGCAATACGAACGAAATCATAGTAATCGAGTAATGCTTGAGGATCATGGTTAAAATTATATATACCTCGGAAAAACAGTATCAAAGAAGGGTATCCAGAAAGAACATCAAAACAACCTGTCGCACGCGCAGTTATGCATTCTCAGCCATTGCAGCGTAACATAATGGATCATACAGCCAGAGAGCCCGATGGTTGCCCTGCTTTGACCGAAGAAGGATCTGAAGCGCCCTTCAGCTCCTCCGACGGCGCATCGCTTGCCGTAGCTTCCACGATGGCCACCTCGTCTTCCGGATCTTCGGGAAGGATGAGGTTGAGGATCAACCCGATAACAGCGGTAATCGCAAACCCATTTTCCATGACGAGCTCCACAGCGTTCAGCAGACCCTCCAGGGCATGGTTATCGCCACTATAGGTGAAGAAGTAAGCGAACCAGTCGGGGACCAGTGTAGCAGCCATGCCGACCGCGAAAGAGGCCGTCAGGATAAACCGGTTGCGGCGGCTGAATGGGATCGTAGAGATGATACGGATTCCGGAGATGGCGACGGACGAAAACAAAAACGTGGTCATGCCACCCAGAACGGGCTTGGGGATAGCCACGATGGCGGCAGCGAACTTGGCAAAGACGCCCATGACAACGAGGAAGAAGCAGCAGCAGTACCCGGCCTTGCGGTTGGCGCATTTTGTCAGAGCAATGACACCGTTGTTCTGAGCAAAGACCGACATGGGGGTGATGGTGAAGAGTCCGGCCAACAGGCAGGTCAATCCATTGCCCAGAACACCACCCTGGACGCGCGAATCGAACTCGGCACCTTCGACTTCGAGCTGGGAGACATCGCATGTCGCAGTGATATCGCCGATCGATTCCATCATGATAACGATATAGAGTGCGAGGAACGGAAGGATCAGAGGCGCGTATATAGTCAATGGGAACGTTTTCACCCAGATGAATGATACAACGGGCGCAGAGTCGATGCCCGATCTGTCGAAGTAGCCACAGGCAGCTGCCACGATACATCCGACCAGAAGACCGACCACGACGGCGCACGATTTCATAATAGGAGAGCCAAATCGCTCGCAAAGGATGATCGTCACGAAAACCAGGAATCCGAGGCCGATGAACTCCGCACTTCCCCAAGGGAGGGCATGTGGCGCACCAGCGCTGGGACACAAAGCACGAGCGGACGGATCCGAGCCACAGCCAGAGCCACCAGCCCAGTCCTTCATGCCACTTTCGATGAGGCTTGCTCCAATCAACAGAACCGTAGGACCAGTCACCATAGGCGGGAAAATGCGTTTCAAGATCCTTGGGCTCATGAAGGACAGGCCGATCGTAAGTAGAGAGCACAAGCAAGCCGTGCCCAGAATAGCACCGTAACCTCTTGGGCAGGGCAGCTTGTTGCCGTTGGCATCCGTGGGACAGTATCCAGACGCATACATCTGAGAGAAAGTTCCCGAAGCGACGGTAATGGTGGAGAAGGAGGTGCCGACGACCGATATCAAGCCAGTACCAATGAAGTATCGAGTCTTCCAGATGCGTAAGCGGGCCATCTGAACAGCGGATAGCAGACCGGAGGCGATCAAGGACGTGGAAACGAGGTACTGGTATTCGGCATCTCCGAAGTTGGCACCACTAGAACCGCCCAAGATGATGGGAGGAGATATGACTTGTAACAATTAGTCAGTGACAGTTTAATGGATGACATTTCTGAGCTTACCTCCAGCCAGCATTGCGAGAGCATGTTGAAGACCCAAAATGAAGGCAAGCAGCACAGGTAATCTGTCGTGCAGTCCAAAGAAAGGCGCCGTCCTTCTGATGTTCTTGGTAAAGGGAATTCTCGGTGTGAACAGATAGGCGTAGTTGTAGTCTCCAACCAATCCTTCTCTGTTGATAATCATGCATGAATCAGCATACATAAATGATAAGAGAGAGGCACGAGTGCTCCTAGCCAACTGACTTGGTGGTCCATGTTTTCACAATCCGTCGAGCTTTATCGCGGAAAGTCCGCTTGGGACTGAGATCAGGACCGATTTGATCGGGACCGTCCATGGTGGATGATGTAGCGAAGGGTTTGTCGAATGGCCCGTCCTATGGATGATTTCAAGTCTAATGTTCACAATGACTGTGAAATGTGAAGTGTAAGGTGGTGGCTCGTTCTGAGTTTTCTTCTGCAGCTGTGGCACACACGATGTGCGGGGAAGCGAAATCTTGAAACCGGTCAATGACTCAATCTTGACTGGATCAAATGGAGCAGCTTAGAATAAAGTGAATCTGGGGATTCTGGGCCCGCAATCTGAACGGAACCAGTGTGTCCTATATAGGATGAGCATTGTCGCGAAAATTGACGAGATTAGATGAGGACCTAGAAGCGTTGACGGCGATAGGGTTCTATCAAAGCTGATAGAATCGGGATGCGTGAATCAATCGAATAATGCCATCCCGATGGACGGTTATCTCTCGCGTCGCGTGGAAGAAGCACTCTTTTAGCCGTAGTTAGCGACGATGCTAGGCAGTCTTCGGGAATCCAAGTGGTTTTGCACTGGCGGACTAACCATTAACCACGGTTCGAGTCTTTCCATGTGGAACTGCTCCGCTTGACTCGCATGGAGGCTGATAAGAACCGCTCTGGCTGACAGTCACGGTTCATGTAAAATCCAAACCCAGCCGTCTTATCAGCAAAGGCGGGGGGCGCCGAACTTGCAAGGACTCTGATAGCTATGTGCCGAAAGACATCTGACTATCCCCCAAGCTGCCATGACATCGAGAATGACCTTGAGAAACAGATATGTGCCTGGGCATCTAGATAGAGAATTGTCAGATTTACTGCAGTCAGGATCCAGAAGCCATCTAGTCGATTTAGCGATCCATAGAGGCATAGAGGGATGGATCCGATCAAAAATAATAGCTGGCCTATGATCATAATTGTAGTTACTAATAGAATGAGCTTACAGTGCGATTTAAGACTAGTAGTAGTACTCCGGTAGTCTACTCCATACTCCATAGTCACATCTAAACCATGATACTATCCTCTCTATCTACTAGGCGGACCATGAGAATACCATAGTGCATTAATGTCTGATGTTCTACTTATTCTATTCAAGGTTAGGAAACAATAGAAGTTTACGTACTCTGTAGATCATATAAGGTTGCCCTTTATGATTTTCTCCACGGTCTAGTACATCGGCTAAACATATCCCTCTATGAACCCAGGAAGATGCTGCAGGTCATTCTTAGACGTGGAAGGTAACCACCTCGACAACTCGAAAAGGAAAATTGTTTTCCCGACATGGCATTGTGTCAACCCCTATTCTGTCCTCCCAGATGGACAAGATTCAGCTTCAACCGAATTGTTGGCTGATCTGGTCCGGTCTCAATTTCCTTCGTCCTTCAAAAACAGTGGAAGCGTTCGTTTCGAAGGAATGTCTCAGGGTCATGATTCTCCTGCCACGCTAAAACCTCTTCGCTTGCTTCGTGGCGAGATCACATACGAAGCTGCAAAGGAACAAGATGCCAATATCCTCCACCAGCTAGGCTACAGGGATCAAAGGATTCGATTTTTTACCCACTTGTACCGAAATCGCGGACTGATCGCGACAATTGCCGCCCACCATCTCGGCCTCGCTTCTGCAGACATATGTCATGTTGATGTGGATGACTGGATACACGGGAGCTTCAATGTTTGTATTCGAATTGATGTTGATGGCCAAGGACAAGATGCTGGGAAATAGGTGATGATCCGATTTCCCTTGCCTTACCGAATTGGAGAGAACTGCCGCCCCGGTAATGCGGATGAGAAGGTTCGTTGTGAAGTTGGGACCTACGCATGGCTCCAAGAAAACTGTCCGTCTGTTCCTATCCCACGCCTTTATGGGTTTGGGCTATCCACTGGCCAAACAGTATGCCAACTTTACGTATATTCGAAGAAGAACTATTGCTTACAGCCCCTAGTTCACAATTCTCGACAACCTGCCTTTTATAGCCCGGACTGTTCAACGTTTGCGCCGCCGACTGTTGAATTGGTTAGGCTATCCGACTCCATCCCAGTATGTTCAACATCGGACCAAAGATCAGATTGCGCTGGGCACACCCTATCTTTTGATTGAATATATCAAACCATCGCGGGGCAAGATGCTTTCTGAAACATGGGAGGAAAGCCGCCATAATCTCAAATTGCGCAAGAACCTTTTCCATAGCATCTCCCGCATCATGCTAGCTTTGGCACGTACTCCTTTGCCAAAGATCGGGTCCTTTGTTCTAGATGAAAATGGGTTCTTGAGTTTGAGTAACAGGCCCCTTACCCTTGAAATCCAACAACTGGAAAATGAACATATTCCAGTTGACATGCCCCAAAATATTACTCACACCACTGTCGACTCTTATGTCAATGATATCCTTGCATTCCATGAAAGTCGTCTTCGCCACCAGCCTAATGCAATCAACAGTCTGGAAGATGGTCTCTATCAGACATCTGCACTGATGGTTATGAGAAGTGTCTGGCCGTGTTTTTTTCGCCGAGATCTCCTTCGAGGCCCTTTCGTTCTTAACCTCGCTGATCTTAACCAGACCAACATCTTTGTCGACGACAATTGGAACATCGAGTGCCTTATCGATCTGGAGTGGGCATGCTCTCACCCAGTGGAAATGATTCAACCTCCATACTGGTTGACGAACCAGGCTATCGATTTGATCAGCATGGATGACTACAAAATTCTTCACAAAGAGTTCATGGAGGCTCTCTCAGAGGAGGAAATTAAGATCAAGCTGCCATTCCGCCTCTACCCCATCTTGCAGGAGGGATGGGAGAGAGGGACATTTTGGTTTTCTCTAGCGCTCAGTAGTCCCACGGCATTGTTCACGATATTTTATGACCATATTCAACCGAGGTTTTCTAAGACTCACGACGATCCAGCTTTTTGGCGAATCACTATGCCTTACTGGACGTTCAATGCCTTTAAGTTTATTGAACATAAAGTGAAGGATAAGGAGCAATACGATGCCTCTTTGCGTGAGGCATTTGAATTTGGAAGTTTGCATGGCTAGAGCAGCTGACTCGAGAGGCGCAGTTGCTCTGCAGGATCAAGAACGTAGAAGTCGATGATATGGGTCCTGAATCTTGCTGACTTGTTCTAAGTGTCTAAAAGTCCTCATGCACTCGGATGCACTGCAGAAGGGTATGTCCAGGTACCAAAGAGATGAGACAAATCTGCCCAAAGAAGCTTAAACGCACCCATCCTCCCAATCTTCAGATTCTGCAACTTGGCCTCATGTGTGAGAATCGCACTGGGATGATTATACAGTAATAATGCTACCGGCACAAACCGTTTTATTCTTCTTCGTATGGCTGTCGGTATGTCAGTACCACTGGCGCAGCCATCATTCTAGAAGGCTATAAATAGCAGGCATAATAATAATAACATCATCCCATGTGCGTAGTTATGATCTCATGAAAGTTAATTATGTAGTGTTATCATCTACTTCTACCTGTATGATCAGTGCAAGCTTCCTACTGCCTGAGGCAACAGCAGTCATGTGAAATGCCTATTATTTCATTTTTGAATGCTTTTCTATCCTACGGAGTATGATTGAAAGACTCGAATAATGAGACGTCCTAGCTCCTGACTGTTCATTAATAAGATGTGTTGCGGAGAACTGAGCCATTAGGTTAGAGACAGTCTCCTCTATTATTTGATCGGAATAAGCACCCGCCACAGACAGCGAGTGGCCAAAGGGGTCATCAGCCACTCAGCCACAGTCTGTAGGTGCAACTGCAAGGGCACCTCAGAGAAAAAGTGTTGGGGATTCAACAGAAGGCGACTGTGCGCTGATTGGTGGATTCCATGGCCCCTAGTCCGAAAGAGGAAGAATCTAGCCGTCGATTCGCCATCAGATGCGTCCGCCCAACAACTTAGGTAGCTTATGGCCCTGATAGCGGTAATCGCTCTATGCCTGGGTTTTGTATGGTTGGTTGCAGATTTGACAGTTGAAGGCATCAACATTGACAGAAGTTGGCGGTTTGATGATGAGAATGAGAATAGTACTCTCAGTCGCCGTTTGACCTCGGAACCTCATGATTCACAGGCATCTGACGATTATCAGTCCACCTGTTATCCTTCTCCGTCCATCCCCATCCCGTCTGCTTTCATCATAGCAACACCTCTCCGCCCTGCATTGTCCGAATCTCAATCCGTTCGTTGCCCCAACCATCATCGGCTTGTGGACCCTGGGGTGAAGTCGAACAATCAAGTTCTCCTCGCCCTGTGCTTTCCCACTGCTTCACTAATTTTTCGCCTTCACGCCTCTTTCTTCCCCACCTTCTTCCGTCTTCTATTCTCTTTTTAATTCTTTCGTTTTCGTGTTTTCCTCTTAAGAGCCTTGCTCCTCCCCCCATCGACCTGCCTTACCTTCCTCGGTTTTGGCAACCACCAAGTGCGGACGTCATTTCCTCGCAGATATACCTCCGACCTGAAATTAGAGGATTTGTATAGAAACGCAACAAGGCCGGCAACATGTCCGCGAAGCCTGCAGACGCTTCTCGCCCGCGGGCTGGTGACCCCAAGAAGATCCATATTGCCGACACGGCCATCACTCGTCAGAACTGGTACAAGCATGTCAACTGGTTGAACGTCTTCCTCATCATCGGTATCCCCGTGTACGGGTGTGTCCAGGCCTTCTGGGTGCCTCTGCAGCTCAAGACCGCCATCTGGGCCGTTATCTACTACTTCTTCACCGGTCTGGGTATCACAGCAGGTCAGTTGCCACAGACTCATATTCTGGGGACTCTAGAAATACTAATCCTTGGTGTGCAGGATATCATCGTCTTTGGGCTCACTGCTCCTACTCGGCTCGTCTTCCACTCCGTATCTGGCTCGCAGCCGTTGGTGGTGGTGCAGTCGAAGGTTCCATCCGCTGGTGGGCTCGTGACCACCGCGCTCACCACCGTTATACCGACACCGACAAGGATCCCTACTCTGTCCGCAAGGGTCTCCTTTACTCGCACCTCGGCTGGATGGTTATGAAGCAGAACCCCAAGCGTATCGGCCGTACCGACATCACTGATTTGAACGAAGACCCCGTCGTTGTGTGGCAACACCGCAACTACCTGAAGGTGGTTCTGATGATGGGTCTTGTCGTGCCCATGCTCGTGGCCGGTCTTGGTTGGGGTGACTGGTGGGGTGGCTTCATCTATGCCGGTATCCTGCGTATCTTCTTCGTTCAGCAAGCCACTTTCTGCGTCAACTCTCTGGCCCACTGGCTCGGCGACCAGCCCTTTGACGACCGAAACTCCCCCAGAGATCACGTTATCACTGCCCTGGTCACTCTTGGTGAGGGTTACCACAACTTCCACCACGAATTCCCCTCGGACTACCGCAACGCCATTGAGTGGCATCAGTATGACCCCACCAAGTGGTCCATCTGGATCTGGAAGCAACTTGGTCTGGCCTATGATTTGAAGCAGTTCCGTGCCAACGAAATTGAGAAGGGTCGTATCCAGCAGCTCCAGAAGAAGATCGACCAGAAGCGTGCCAAGTTGGATTGGGGCGTTCCTCTTGACCAGCTTCCCGTCATGGAGTGGGATGACTACGTTGAGCAGGCCAAGAACGGCCGCGGACTGATCGCTATCGCCGGTGTTGTCCACGACGTGACTGATTTCATCAAGGACCACCCTGGCGGCAAGGCTATGATCAACTCCGGCATTGGCAAGGATGCCACTGCCATGTTCAACGGTGGCGTTTACTACCACTCGAATGCTGCCCACAACCTGCTGTCCACCATGCGTGTCGGCGTTATCCGCGGCGGCTGTGAAGTCGAGATCTGGAAGCGTGCTCAGAAGGAGAGCAGCGAATATGTCCGCGACGAGTCCGGTCAGCGCATCATCCGCGCTGGTGAGCAGGTCACCAAGATCCCCGAGCCCATTCCCACCGCCGACGCGGCATGAGCATTCCTCACAAAATCTCCCTCTTTCTCTGTGTATTTTTTTATGACCGCCGCTGAGTTTCAAGCGTATTCTTCAACCTGTTCTCTCATCTCACATCGTCGATGTTCAAAGGCTAGCACATTGTGGGCGTTCCGAAAATTTTCATACGGTGCGTTTGGAGTTGCTGGAGTTGGGTTGCTTTGTCACATGCTTCGGCATATTCAAGGTCGAAACGTCGAACGATCCAGTTCGTCCGAAATCATTCGTCTGAAATCATTCTAAATAGGCAGATATGATCAACACAGGCCTTGGAAACGATATCAAAGAATTGATACCAATCTGTTTCCTTCATGCAAAAGAGGTAGAATGTAAACCAGCTCTGTACAAACCTGTTTAGCAACCTGAAGAACATCACAATGGGTAGCAGCAGGAGTCATGATAAAAATCATAGGTATTGAAGACGGTAGGACATTAAGCAACAGAGCGATTCTGGGTCAAAATTTGGTGACGAAGCGAGGTGGAATGAGGGGGTGCCCATCTAGCACCTGACCTAAGCAAACACACTAACTAACTAGTCAACACGACACATCTAGTAAGGTAGAGTTGCTAACCCGACTGAAAGTACAGGCTGGACAGCACCACCCAAGATCTCAGCCTTACTACAGAGTAATAGTGTCTGAATATCTTTTCCAAATGTTATTTTTCTATTGAGTATAAGGAATATGGGGAGGCCCGGGTTGACTGGTCTGATGATTTGATCTCCGTGTACCTCTAACCGAGTACTTTGATGATGCTCTAATTCGATACTGAATTTCTATTGTTTATTTAGACGTGGAGAATGAGTTTATTCATGCACTGGTTGGTTACAAGGTGCAAGATGGGATTGATTCGATAGAGAAATACTCGAGGGGATTCTGTAGTACACCGAAGAGGACAGACTGGAGGTCACTGTTGTGATTCCAAGGACATTGTGCCTATCTCTATAGAAGAAACCCGAAATTCATTGGAAACGTGTATCTACTTTTTCGCTAAGATATCAAGTTGTCTGCTCACCTGATCTGCTATCTGCTATCTGTTTAGCTATGGGGTATGCAAGATGCCGGGGGTGGTCTCACCTTTTTATGTTTCAGAGTTGGGAACTTGGGAATGAGAGGATGACGGCACGGCTTCCAGTGTAACAGTAACAGTAACGGCACGCCCTTATATCCACCTGAAACAGCGCGCCACGTAGCTTCCCCCGCCAATAACCCCAGTGACGCCCGTGAAGACGATCAGCGTGCCATAGCCACTCCCATAGCCGTAGACGGCCTGGCCCTTCCACGGCATCCCCTTGACGAGGGCTTCGCTGAGCGGCCCGGAAACGAGGTTCCCGATGCCGCGGCCGGCGGCCAGGCAGGCGAAGACCATGCTGGATTCGGCGGAGCTCTTTTTGCGGACGACGTCGCGCATGATGCCGGGCCAGGTGCTGGTGTAGGAGCCGGCGAACAGGCCGTAGACGATCGAGAAGACGAAGAGCGGGGCCAGCGACATGGAGAACCCCCAGATGAGGAACACGCCGATGGTGGACCCGACGGTGGACACGAGGATGCAGGTGGTCACGTCGAGCTTGTCGATGATGGCGCCCATGACCACGCAGCCCACGACCGACGCGACGTTGAAGAGGATGACGGTCAGCGCCTGCAGGCTGCTCGATGCGCCGATGACCCCGGCGTAGGTGGGGAGATAGAGCGACGGGAGGAAGAATCCCAGGGCCTCGACGATGTTGCAGATCTCAAAGAGGGCAAAGGTCGAGGTGATGATGAAGCGCAGGTTGGGCGGCGCTGCCTTGGGCCGCTGAGAGACTGGCACCCGGGGCTTCACGAAATACACCAGTGGCGCCGTGAGGACAAAGAGGGCGATGGCGAAGGCTCGGAGGGCGATGCGGAATCCATACCGGTTCAGCAGCTGCTCCATCACGATCGGGAGGACAACGCCGCCGAGCCCCGTGCCGGCCCACATGACGCCAAAGGCGAGCCCTTTGCGTTTATCGAACCAATCTTCCATTAGGAGGATGCATGGCGAATACGCCACGCTGCCACCGAGGGCATAGAAGATTCCCTGGCTGATGATGAGGTGGGTCACGTTGGTAGAGAGCGAACTCAGAGCGAGAGACAGACACATCACCAGGACGCCCAGGCCACACCCGAGCCGTTGATACTTGGGCCAACGTCTATAGGCGGCGAAAACGATCGGGAGGTCCAGATACATGATTCCCTTCAGCCGGGGGCAACTGGTTAGCTTCATGTGCTCGAAGACAGGTGGCACCTTACCATGGCACAGGTCCCGATCACGGCGATATTGCCGGAGTTCTTGAACTCGGGGGTCTTGCTGTAATAGGCTTGGAAGACTCCGTAGGTGAAGGCAAAGCCCCAGACGAGGGCTTCCATGACGAAGCATGCTGCGAGGAAAAACCAGGCATCTTTTCCGCGATCGATGGGAGGGAGTTGCTGGGTGGCACTACTGTCCTGCGATTGACCGGCCGACAGATGAGTAGCGTCTGTCGCCTGAGGAGTCCGCACACCTTTTTCCTCCTCGGTTGACGAAAAGTGTGAGTCGGATATCTCAGCCATCGTCAGTGTAGGCGATGTCAAAGAGAAAGAAGGACTGAGCGAGTTGGTTTGCACGCGTGTGGGTGGAAAGGGTCAAAGGGGGATAGGAAGGGAACCAAGGCAAGCAACAATTCTAGGATTGATTCATTTAGTCTGGGGAGGAGTCTGGGAGGGTTGATGATCACCTCTTTTTTGCCGGAATAAGCAGATGTCTTATCATGACTAATCTTTGATCAGATTGATGGATCAACTGGGGCTGATGCCACGCTCTCTACGCTCACTCTTTGTCCTCTCTGTGGCCAAGAAATCGCCTACTGCCAATCATATACAAGGAGAAGGATCAATTATCCCTCAGACTCGCGGTATCCATACTCGCCAAGCCTGAAAGGGTGGGTTGGTGAACTGTAAAGGTGAGAATAACGCTATTTTTTTTTTTTTTTTTTCTAATATGCATTTGCCTATAGTAATAGACTAATAGTGAATGTATTCTTTCACGTCGCAGTTAGGGGTTGACTGCGACATTTGTTAGGCTGTCCTTAAGGAGCCTAAGATAACCAACCCCTCCTGCCCAGAAGGCCTAGTACGCAGCCTATGCCTTAGTCTACGGGGTGTGGCCGAGGGTACCTAGAGATGGATCATTTGAACTATGTGTATATCGATGATAACTCAATTAATATTACAACATGATTATTATCCTATCCTATCCGTCTGCTTCCGACTATCACCGGCACTTGCGTACGTATTCACCATAACCTTTAGTAGTTGGAAGTGGAGAGTGGTTGATCACCAGCGGCAAGTGAGCCGTCGGGCCGTCCGAGAGCCACAATACTAGGTACCTAATTATGGGCTCTATGGCAGTAAGGGATTGGTGGAAGTTGGAGATGACTCCGTAGTTACTCCATACATACTAAGAAGTAGACATAGAAGTCAAGTTCCTACCCCTAACCACGCTCACAAACGACGAAAAGAGTCTGATCAAGGTGGTAATAGATCATATTACTAAGCTTATTGTTGCAGTTTGAAACCACCCACCTCTGAAGTCTGACCACAGAGCTTTTTCTGGCCCCTTAGTTAACTTTGACTAACGTAACTAATCATTAGGCAATCCATGCATCATCTATGCTTTGATCCGATGTCGGATGCATAGCTTTTGAATGATTTGATGCAGAAGGTGAGGAACCAGACCTCGGTAATGCTAAACTTTACAATCAATAAGGATGATATTGTGTCAGCAATTAGTCTTATTCGACATTAACCTACAGGACACCATGACGATACATAGGTACGGAGCATGAACGACTACAGGGATTCGCTGACTAAATGGGATCTGGCGCGTATGACTGGCAATAGACATACATATATAACATATGAGTTTACAGCGATGAGCTCTGGCATTCCCTTGTACAATCGACCACTCGACAACCAACCACCAAAATGGTAGCAGAACTGGACGCGAGCAAGCTGCGCATCACGCGAAATCCGCAGCCGGCTGAAATCCCCAACCCCGCCGACCTGGAGTTTGGCAAGCATGTAACGGGTACGACCTGGACCGAAGAGAGCCAAAGGGGGATAGATATTCTGAAGCTGACAGCGCAGACCACATTCTCCAGATACCGTGGTCGGAGGCGTATGGCTGGCATGCACCTCAAATCGTGCCCTACGGGAATCTCAGCCTTGATCCCACCGCCGGCGTCTTCCACTACGCCTTTGAGTGTTTCGAAGGGATGAAGGCGTACAAGGACGCCCAGGGCCGGCTACGGCTGTTCCGGCCGGAGATGAACCTCGCGCGACTGAATCAATCGGCAGCACGAGTCGCGCTCCCCACGTTCAACGCCGCCGAGTTTCTGACGCTGTTGGCTGAATTCGTGGACACCGAGTCTCGACACATCCCCGCGTAAGTAGATCCATTGCAAGGTTGACGAGGGCTGACGGCCATCTTCCAGTATCCGGGGATACTCGCTCTACCTGCGACCCGTTCTGATCGGAACAAACCCCGGGCTGAGCGTATCCCCGCCCACCTCTGCTCTCCTCTACGTGGTGGCATCCCCCGTGGGCTCCTACTTCCGCAACGGGTTCCAGGCAATCACGCTGGAAGCCACCAGCAGCGCGCAATGGGTGCGTGCGTGGCCCGGCGGCAGTGGAAGCCACAAGGTGGGGGCCAACTATGCCCCCTGCATGGTGCCGGAGCTTGCAGCCAGACAGCGAGGGTCTCACCAGGTCCTCTGGCTCTTCGGGGAGGACAACCTGGTGACGGAAGCGGGAACGATGAATCTGTTTATCGTGCTGCGGAGGCCTGACCTGGGCTTGGGCCCGGGCTGCTGTGAGCTGGTGACGCCGCCATTGGACGGCACGATCCTGCCAGGAGTCAACCGCGACTGCGTGCTCAGCCTGGCACGGGAGAGACTGCAGCCACAGGGTTGGCTGGTCCGCGAACGGGCCGTCTCCATGGGGGAGTTGGAGGCGGCCGCCGCGGCTGACAGCCTGCAGGAGGTGTTTGGCACGGGCACGGCAGCCATCGTCAGCCCTGTCCGGTGTATCCGCTGGGCGGGACGGACGATCAACTGCGGCTTGTCAGCCGCGCAGGAGACAGGCCAATTGGCTGCGACGATGAGAGAGTGGATCGAAGCACGACAATACGGAGAAGATGAGCATGAGTGGAGTGTGCTGGTGGATGATATTATCCAGGGCCCCGAGGTCGGACTTGGCGCCAGGCTTTAAGATAAGACTGTTGCATCGGATAATATTCATAATAGAGAATTAGAGAGAACTGTGAGACATGCATAAACTGAGACTCTTCCTGGAATGGATATTGGCATTTGGCAATGGATTTGCCGTCCTGTTGCTACCAAGGTGGCAAACTAAGTGGAGAGGCTCCTTAGATGATGTGGCTTTTCGTTTTGTTTTGTTTTGTTTCTTTTCGTTTGCGTGTCTTACATTTTCTGCATGCATTTGCGGCACGTAGGATCATCACCTCGGACATGGTGGGGAATGATATTCCCGACTAAAAGAACTAAAAGGATAATTCATAATGCAATGAAGGCAGCTGAGGCCCTCTCAACGATTGGCCAGGGTAGCCGATACTAATTTCTGACGTGAGGTGATCGTCTACGGAGTATGTGTGCAGTGTGCTAGATCGTTCAATGTTCACTTGAATTTTCTCCACCCTGATAGGACTACCTCCGTCTAAGTCTAGGTTTCAGATCCCGTTCGCCAGATCTAACCAGGATAATGCGCCGCGTTTCTCAGGGTCTGGTACTCCAGCGCCGTGAGATCCTCGTAGATAGGCTTCTTGTCGCCCGTCAGGAACTCCGCGAGGGGCCCCACGTTCACATGCCGGTCCGCCTTGTTGAAGTAGACCAGACTCCAGCGCTCCGGCACGATTTCGTCGTCGCAGTCGCGCGGCCGGCTGACGCGGTGCAGGCCGGCGCGGACCTCGCCGTTGGTCCAGCGCTGCATTGTCTCCGAGACGATGACCACGACTTCGTCGTCCGAGCCGTAGGGCATGGGGATGAAGGTGCCGGGGTTGCTGCGGTCCTCGTATTCCAGGCCCGGGGTGACGTCCGGGAAGACCAGCGAGATGATGCCGAAGTCCTTGTGCGGCCAGATGCGGTTGATCTTGCCCTCGTCCAGCTTGCTGCGCTCGATGGGCGGGAAGTGGTTGATGCGGATGGTGCTGGCCTCGTTGGTGCAGCGGGAGGTGAAGATCTTGGCGTCCAGGTTCAGCGCTTGCGCCATGACCTCGAGGAGCTCGAGGGTGAGGTCCCCGCAGGAGAAGAAGAACCGGTCCATTGTGTCCTGGTAGCCGGGCAGGTCTGCCTCGGACGGCCACTTGTTGGGGAATTTCTTGTCGTCCGGGTGGCCGCAGTCGAAGCTTTCCTATAGGTCCGTTAGAACTGATGCAACTGCTGTGATGGAATTTTCGGAGTGTACATGCCTTGTTATCGCTGAACGTGGGCTCTTTGATCTCCCCGTTGTTGCTCTCGAGCCACCATGTCTTCTCCTCACCGGGAATGCTCCATCCTCGCTGCTGGCCTTGTTTGGGGTCGTTCCGCAGAGGGATCTTGACGCTGTAAGGAAGCTTGAAGAAGCGTTTGATCTGCCCGGTTCAATTATTGGTATTGCTGTTCAACAACGGCAGATTGCGAGCGTCTCACCTGATCAAAGGTCTCCTTCACCAGGGGGACAGGAACCGTGTGGTTGACGAGCTTCACAAAGCCATAGGTGTTCAAACTATCCAGGAACTTGGCACCAAACTCGGCACGCTGCTCGGGGGTTCCCCCAGAAAGCGCAGACGCATCAAGAACCGGGATAGTCATGATGATAGTAGATAGAGACGTGAACTTGTCCTGTGAGACCGGGCTGCCCGGGGACCCTATACGGGTTTATAACGAGGCCACAGTGAGCAACACCATTGCCTGATCTACTCCAAGAGGCCGATACCGGGGTCTCTTCCTCTTCTCTCTGTTTCGACACTTGTGCATAGGCTGGATGCAGCCGGAGATGACCCGAGGCTGAGCAATATCTCACAAATTGCAGGCGTCATGACCAATTGCCGATGAATGTAACATCATGCATCTTCATTTAGTCAGGTTGCAGACGTGGGAGCCTAGACATATGCTTCACGCAGCGTATCAACGGCCTCGATTTGAGCAGAACGCGGTTTGCCCAGATCACTGCGTCCATCATTGGTAGAAGATGACGGCACGACGCATCTACCCTTGCAGGTGGCTGGCTTGAGGCTGAATAGCGACGCACTGGCTCGTCTTGGTGGATTGAATGAGGGGTGGGATGAGGGGCACAAATTACCACTTAATATGATCTACTGCTGACTGCAGCCCATCTGCAGTCCCCGTGGCAAAGACACGGCCCGCTTGGTTGACCCAACGAAAACATTCAGAGTATACATTTCCGTAGGCGAGGCCGAAAGGAGTAGAATCAATTTAGTCCCTGATATAGTCGATGCACAATAAAATTCATCAAGGCTAGCGCTGATTGATAATGCCTCCCGAGGTACTTCCGGGTATGGTTGTGAAGAAGATGCAGAAGTACCGCGCATATGACTACCTGAAGACTACGGCTGCATATGCATGCATCGCTGTTATAGAATCTGTAACCAACGAACCTTGGCTGCTTACTTTGCTCACTAAGGATTGGGGGCCAAACAGTCATGCTTATGGGATTTCTAAGTTTCCACCCCTATACTCCGTACTTTTGCAGTGAGGCATCGCAAGGGAATCTACTGTTTCTGGCTTGGTACTACCTACTCCCTATCTCTGCTACAGTCACATCTGCCAAAGGCAGAGTCGGTAGCTTATGTGGTAAAGACGCGGTCAGATTAAGTGGCAGAGCTTGGACCAATCCTTCAGGAATGCAAAGGGGAAGATACAGCCAATAAGACACTGAGGAATAGCTGCTCAGGGAGAAATTCTCCACTGCTAGTCTGCTACAGTAGTTAGGGGGCGACCCACCAGTATCTGCATACTTATACTTATTGGGGGTGGGGAACGGGGAGGAGGAAGAGATATGTAACAAATGGTCTGAAATAGTCAGTTGGTAGTTCCTCTATGGAGTACTCTCTAGTGGCGAACAAGTAATCAACGTGTGACCATCCTTCATGGCGATCAAGGAGGGGTAGAGGGGCAGCTGAGTCTGAAAAAAACAGCAAAAGCAAAAGCAAAGCAACTATACACGTCCTGCATGTGGCTATAGGCTAAAGAATGCAAGCTGTCTTTTACAGTTGAAGCTAGGCGCACGGGAAACAAACTAAATACCTGATCCACGCGTCATCGCATCCCTGTACCCAGTGATAGTCTAGACACAGCCTCCTGTAAGCGAGTGCGAATATCGGAGGGTGCATGGGTATAGCGCCAAAGCCATGATCACCGCAGAGACAGGGGTCCGATAAGGAAGGAGGGGCTGTTGTGTTTTTCGTTGAGCAGTTCAGCCGAATCTCACGCTGAATAGACGAATTGTTTGCAACACAAGCAGAATGTGATGACGAGCTTCGGGCTTCATTGGCCATGGCTGTGTTTTTAAAGAGCAGATTGTGTGCCCTTCGGACGGACCATGTTTGGAGTCATAGAAAATTACCTGACTGCTGAGCAATTGGCGCATACAGAACCTCGTCGCCATGCCTATGTACGTGCAGGAAAGATACAATGCCCTTCTGCTTTATGGCCCCATGGCCTTGCACCCCCCCTGCGTTGGCAGATCGTTGACTAACCGAGCCAACCTGACATAGGCTTCGCAATCCTTCGGACAAATATGAGGCTTTCAACCCTCCAGACCTTCCAGATAGGACCTGGCCCTCAAAGCGGCTCACAAAGAGACCGCGCTGGTTGGCGACGGATCTCCGCGATGGAAACCAGGCTCTTGCATGCCCGATGGTATGTTTTCTTTTTTTCTTTGTTCCATAAATTGTACCATTCTCGTGCCTAACACCCTTCCCAGAATGTAGAGCAGAAGTGGGAGTACTTTCAGATGCTCCTCCGGGTTGGATTCAAGGAGATCGACATCTCATTCCCCAGCGCGTCTGACACCGAGTTCAATTTCACGCGAAATGTCGTCGCCTCGGCGCCATCGGACGTGTGGTTGCAGGTTCTATCGCCCTGCCGAAAGGAGCTGATCCGGCGCACCGTCGACAGCGTCACTGGCGCGAAGAAGGCCATCATCAGCCTCTACATTGCCACGAGTGACAGCTTCATCCAGACCATGTTCGAGTCATCCCAGGCTGCTGTGCTGCGCACCGCTGTGGAATGCGTCGAGTATACCCGGTCCATCACCAAAGACGACCCGACCCAGCAGGATACCACCTGGAACCTGATGTTCAGCCCCGAGGCCTTCTCCGATACCGATCCGGCCTATGCCATTGCCGTGTGTAAAGCAGTGAAAGAGGCATGGGGCCCGTCCAATGAGATCCCCATCATCCTCAACCTGCCCGCCACCGTCGAGAGATGCACCCCCAACACGTACGCGGATCAGGTGGAGATCTTCTCGCGGGCCTTCGCCGGCCAAGAGGACGTGGTAGTTTCTCTGCACCCTCACAATGACCGAGGCTGTGCGGTGGCCGCCGCGGAACTCGGTCAGCTGGCCGGGGCCACCCGCGTCGAAGGCTGTCTGTTCGGCAACGGCGAGCGGACGGGCAACGTCGACCTCGTCACCCTGGCTCTCAACCTGTACAGCCAGGGAGTCGATCCGGGGCTAGACTTCTCCGATCTCCCTGCCATTCGCAAGACGGTGGAGAAGATCACCCAGATCCCCGTCCACCTGCGCGCCCCCTACGCGGGCGACTCGATCTTCATGGCCTACAGCGGCTCCCACCAGGACGCCATCAACAAGGGGTTCAAGAAGTGGCGGAACGTACCACCGGGGGAACGCAGCATCTGGAAAGTGCCCTACCTCCCCATCGACCCGGAGGATATTGGGGCTACGTATGAGGCCGTCATCCGGGTCAATTCCCAGAGCGGAAAAGGAGGCGTGGCCTGGGTCCTGCAACGGACTCTAGATCTGGAGCTGCCCAAGGAGTTCCAACAGGCCTTCTCCAAGGTGATCAAGGCCGAATCGGAGGCCCAGGGACGCTGGCTTACCGAGGCTGAAATAACCCAGTCCTTTCTCCGGCACTACTCAATCTTGGAGAAAGACTCCCGGATCCTTGCTTGCGACGTGCAGCCGAAGGCGGACGGCTCGGGCCGGGTCACCGTGAGGGCGATCGTCCTGGTGAGTGGCCGGCCCCGCGAGGTTGTGGCAACCGGAGAGAATGCAGCCGCAGCAGTCTCGTTTGCCTTCTCCTCCCTGGCGGGTCTCAACCTGGACTTTGAATGCGTCCAGCGAACCATCCAGAGCGACGCAGGAGAGCAGCTCATCATAGCGTTGGTCAAGTGCAGGAATCTGTGGCGTGCAAAGGCGGCTGAGCGGGAGGATCTTGCAATCGCGTTGGCGTGCCTGTCATCTGCTCTGGTAAGTCAATCTGATTATAGAGGCATCTTTTCTGACTCGATCGTGGTATTGGATACTGATTGGAGAGCAGGACTTGCAGGAAGACCTCCCGCCATATCGACAATTCCTGAGACTCCTGCCAATTGTTCAGGTTGTCAACTGAGGGTCTTCGACTCTTTTCGACTGTATACTGTGATTTCCTCTGTTCCGGTCATAGACAGCTAGACATGAAGAAGAGAAAGAGTAGCCAGTCTCCAATCCTTGCGTAGCCTCTCCACTTGATAGGGTACAAAACCGCGCACCTTCGGGTTGCTGCTGTAATTTCAATGAGTAGCACATCCATGCTAGCCAAGCAAAGCCCTCGTGTAATAATAATAAAAAAAAAAGAAAAAACCAAAGAGACACAGACAATAGAGAATGAGGGGTACAGAACATGAGCAACGCGTCCGATGTCGGACAGAAAAGTTATATATTGAGCGATGCAGCCCCTGGTGGGCTTCCTCGAGCATCAATACGAATCGTCCTCATAGCAGAGAAATGTCTCCTTCACAAGCACAAGCACACCGAACCTTCAAGGTCACCCTTTTGCCCGGGGATGGAGCAGGCCCACAGTTGGCATCCCATGCGAAAAAAGTGCTGGGCTTCATCCAACAAGTGCGGCCAAACCTTACGTTTGATATCTCTGAACATCAATTTGGTGGTGCAGCCATTGCTGCCGGCGCAGGCTCAGCACCGCCTCGTGCCGCCTTACAGGCGTGTCTCGACTCTGACGCCGTCATTCTGTGCGGATGCGGTGATCCGCAGTTTGGCGTCGAGCCGGTCACAGGGAGTCTAGATTTGCACAAGGAGCTCGGTATTTTCGCTAATATTCAACCGGTGTTTTTTCCAAGTACAGGGCTTGTCCAGCAAAGCTCGTTCAAGTATGACGGAGTTCAGAGGCTCGATATCACTTTCATTAGCGATGCCACGAGCGGGATATCTTACAGGGCCTTAAAGGAGGCAGACAGTGAGGGCCAAGCCCACGATACGACGGAATACTCTCGTGAGACGATCGAACGGGTAGCGCGGTGGGCAGGAGCTTACGCCATGCAGTTCCACCCCCCGAAGCCTGTACACTCCGTTGACGAATCCAGTCCCCTGGCGACATCGCCTGTCTGGAGGTCCGTTGTCACGGAGGTATTCGAAAACGAATTCCCGCAGGTCCCGCTCCGTTATGTCCTGGTGGATACCGCGGCAACACTGCTGGCTTCTGAGCCGACCCGGTTGAATGGTATCGTCCTGACCACCAGCAAGCTTGGAGAGACTCTGTCCGACCAGGCGGGAGGCATTGTGGGATCACAGGACATATTGGCATCGGCAGCCGTCTCGACCCCTCCAAGGAAGGGCATCGCAGGTATGCCGGGAATTTTTAAGCCCCGGAATCTGAATGCACGGAGAGACACGTCGGATCCCCTCTGCATCCTGCCAGCCGTGAGCCTGATGCTCGACTTGTCTTTTGGCCTGGTTGCAGAGGCTGCTGCATTGACCAGAGCGATTCGTCGGACGTTGGACCCGATTGAGCTGTTGGGATCCAATATACGGACCGCCGGCGTTGGGGGTTTGGCCACGCCAGACGAGTTCATGGGGAAGTTGTTGGAGCATCTGGACTATTACCTCGAGGCGGCCAGTGCTGAAGCGGAGTCCCGGATGTCGCGCCTCCCAAGGGAGCCAAGCGTGGGTCATCCTGTAGGAAAGCGCCGTCCGATGGGCGTCATTGAAAAGATCATGACGAATGCCGCCGTGGGTTTGAGCAAACCAGAGGTCCAGACTGGGGAGATTATTTGCGTCCAGGTGGACTGGACGTTGACGTCCGAAATCCTCTGGGCCGGGATGGAGAAAACATACGACCGCATGGGGAGACCTCGCCCGTATCGCAACGATCGGATGTGGCTGGCGATTGACCACACGGTCGACCCACGCACGAATCATCGTCCCCGGCAACGAAGCCTCATTGAAAAAGCAGAAAAATTCCGACGCGAAGCCAAGATCATCGACTTTCTCCCGGCCAACACCAGTATCTTACACACCGATTTTACTCGCGAACGAGCCCAGCCTGGTCGCATTATCGTGGGCTGCGACTCTCATTCCTGTTCTGCTGGTTGCATGGGTGCCCTAGCCGTTGGACTCGGGGCTGCAGATGTGGTCATGCCCATGGTGACGGGGGAGACCTGGTTCCGGGTGCCGGAAGTCTGTCGCATCAACTTCGTGGGGAAATTGCCCTTTGGAATTGGCGGAAAGGATGTCATTCTTCATATACTGGGGCTTTTCAAGCGGAATACGATTGCCTTCCAGCGCGCGGTCGAGTACGGCGGCCCAGGGCTGAAGGAGCTGTCCATGGATGCCCGATTTGCCATCGCCAACATGACGACCGAGTTTGGCGGCATGGGAGCCTGTTTTGAGGCCGACGAGAACACCGCGGAATGGATCTCCCGCAGGCCACATCCGGAGCATCGAGAAGGAGGCTTATACTTTAAAGCCGACCCAGATGCGCAATATGCCGAGGTCCGCACCGTCGATCTCTCCGATGTGGGCTTCACCATCGCCCTGTACCCTGACCCAGATCATGTGGTAGCTGTGACGGAGAAAGTAGGCATGAAGCTGGATGGCTGCTTTATCGGGGCTTGTACCACCACCGAAGAAGACCTGATTGTAGGGGCCTTGGTGTTGGAGGCTGGCCTGCGCGCTGGCATGGTGCCCGCCTCCCAAGGCCGGAGGAGGGTCACTCCCGGAAGTCTCAGCATCATCAAGAATCTGGAGCGACATGGCGTCTTGGATATCTATCGACAGGCGGGATTCAACATTGGAGCGCCGGGGTGCTCGTACTGCGTCGGGATCAACGACGTTGACGTTGCCGGCGAAGGAGAAGTCTGGCTCTCCTCCCAGAACCGCAATTTCCGCAATCGAATGGGCAAAGGAAGCTTCGGGAGCATCACTTGCGCCGCGGTGGTCGCGGCCTCGAGCTTCGGCATGGTCGTCACGGACCCCCGGCCGTTGCTGAGCCAAATCGACAAGGGAAGATTGAACAGAATCCTCGGGAGCCAGAAGGTCTCGTTGACCATTGCGCCCGAGACTAGCGAGCCTGATCCAGTCATTTCATCTCATGTCGCTCCGGCTCCGGTCCTCCTCGATAGCGGGACTCCTGCCGAGACGGCTACTCCCACGGCAGATACTACACGTACTACCAGTGAAGGCCTTCTTCGGTCGAGAGTTCAGCGGTTTGGGGAAAACGTCGATACGTAAGTCGGTGGATACCTCGTCCCTGCAGTGTCTGGTTTCTGTCTGGTGCTGATATCGGTGTTTACATAGTGACGCGATTATTCCCGCTGAATTCGTCCCCGGTGTTGATAATGCGGATCTGGGCAATCACTGTTTCCAGTACTACCGCCCCGAATTCCGAAAGAAGGCAGAAGATGGGTCGAGAATAATGTAAGTTTAAGTCAGCCCTAACAGCGAAGAATTAAACTCAACGTTCCCAGCGTTGCAGATCGTGGATTCGGCAGTGGCTCGTCCCGTGAAGATGCAGTCAGAGCCTTACAAGGAGCAGGCATCGAAGCAGTCATTGCGCCCAGTTTCGCATTTATCTGTAGGTGATACCATCATGGACGATAACTATTAGACTCTAATCCAAGATTTCAGATGACCGAAACCAGCTCAACATGGGCCTGTTTAACATCACCTTACCGGATGCCGAGTTCTATGCGCATGCCAAGGAAGATTCCGTCGTCATCATCGACCAGAACACAAAGACAGTGCAGATCGAGGGAATCGATCGAGTCTTCCGTTACCAGCAGTCGGAGATGGAGAAAACTCTTCTTGACGCCGGAGGTGTACTCCCATTGTATAGCCAATTTGGGCGCACGGTGTTCCGGCAGATTGCCAACGCAAATAGCACCGGGCGGATGAAGAGCAAATCAGGTGCTCCTCGGCCGGTGAAGCTGGACTGGTGAGGTCAAATTGGCCGAAAATAGGCTCCTAGAACTGCTGATTGCGATCGTGAGCAGTCAGGAGGGATGAATATAGATACTAGTAAATGGTCCAATGGAAGAGAATGTTTAGTTAGTTAACTAACTACTTTATTTTGTGTGATGACTAATGACTACCATATTAGGTTAGGCAGGTCTAAGGACCCGGCGGCCCCGCCCGGGTTGGGCCGGGTTACCCACCGAAACTTGTGTTAGTATCATGATTCACGGTTATAGAAAACTGATATTCTTGTATAAAATATATGGTAATTATCATCATAACCTATATCTAAAATATCAGTTCGAGGTCGGGAACCGAGCTCAAAAACGGGTCAGGATCATTGCGGCGTGCTTCGCTGTAGACGTCGTTGACTATACGAAAGCTAGTAGCTCTCCTCGATCGATGTGTGAGAGGCCCTCCTGAAGGACTGTGGTCCATTGACCAGTCTTCGTCAATTGCATACCACATAACTAACTTCATATCAAAAGCCGAATATTGCAAGTTGGTCTGACCTAATCTCTTGAGCATATTCCTGTCAGCGCGCGAGGTGCTCTCGTCCTTGACCTTAGCCGCCGTCCACTCTTTGGATGCTGGTCGCTTGTCATTCTCCCTTGCACCTCCTCTTTGAAGTGATCAACCACCGGCTGGAACTTGAGTTCCCGTGGGAAATCCGGTGAGAAATGCTCATGCTCCGCACCCAGCCTGTGCCCGAATTCATGGAGAATATGGCGCCGCATTGACCGTTTAACATCCGTTCATTCGACCACCATCGGCCATCCTTGGCGGCTTGAAGCCGAAGGATCACAATACCCAGTGCGCCACTACAGTTGATTGGTCGGTCTATACTATTTGGTTAGTGACGAGATACTGGTTGTGCAGTAGACCAACAGTGCTATGTCATGCTTCCCTGAATTGCAGGGCTGTCACGGCGCGCTACAAAAGTTCCTACAGTAAGGGACCTGATCGAATTGGCAATCGAGGCGTGCTGACTCTTGAGCAATATCAGTACTAGCCATAGGCCCTCGCTCCATGCCTGAGCAGTCAATTTTTTAACCCTTGCACCTCCGCCAGTGTCTCCTTCATACGAGCTAAATCCTCCTTATGTCCCTTCACCACGCTGAAGTAATCCGATGTTACCATCAATAGCTGAAAGTCTTTGAGCCAAGTATTCGTTGTCCCGGACACCTTGCACGTAACCACCGCCAAAGGCTTCTGATGCCGTTTCGACACCTTCACCAACCGATCTATGGCGTCCAATATCTTTGGATCTTCGGGGTCGCCCACCCGGCGCGGAGGACAGCGCATAGCAACTCGAAGATCGCCAGCCCCTAACATTAGGGCATTCACACCAGGGACTGCAGCTATGGCGTCGGCATTGTCAAGGGCAAGCTAAGACATCCCGTCATCAGCCCATCAGAAGATCCCGTCAACCTGAGAATAGTGAACTTACCGGACTTTCGATTTGGATGATCACTGCAATGTTTTCGTCCGCTACGCGCTCATGGGAAGACCCTGGTGGCGCCACATCTGTAACTCCAGGGACTAACGCTGCTGGAGCCAATGACCGGTCACCGTTTGAGTATGCATACCGACACTTGCTGACGTCGTCGGCGGCTTGCTCCGGTGTATCAATGTGTGGGAAGATAATGCCCCCGGCTCCTGTTCAAACGCCAGTTTTGTGAGCAGTTAGGATCTCAAACTGATAGTTCGAAACGAGGCTTACCCGCGTCAAGAGCATGCGTCAGTAAATGTGAGTGAGCGGACGGCACTCGACAGATTGGGACGGTCCTTCCCTTGCTAGAGAGGCTGACGGTTTGGATTAGGCGAACGAGGTTCTCAGCTTCAATCGGTCTGCACCGCCGATACAGTCCATATCGGTTAGACCTTGGACTGAAACGCGGTCCGTTGAGTACGAGAGGGGACTAACGTATGCTGAGCATCGACCATGACAAAGTCATAACCCAGGACTGCCAGCGTGCGAGCTGAGATGGTGTGAGGAATAGAGACAATGGTGCCCAATAAATGGGTAGATCTCCCGGACGACGGGTCCATAGTGTCCTCCAGGGCCTTGGCCAGGTTGGAAGGTTGGAAGAGCGACGTCGCACAGTAGTCTTCCATATTTCTTAGACTGCAGTATTTGGGGTATAATGTGTAGGAATGGACATGCGCTCTTAGATGAGAATCTTATATCTCTGCTTCACCGCGTGGATTGGGAAGCAAGGTTGCATCCGTCTGGCATGCTTAAAGATGTTTAGCCAGTCACCCTGAACACGCCTATCAAAACGCCATCTCTCGACTCGACGTTTCTAATAAATTCTTCTAGAAATTACATGACGTTCTGTACTGTACCTTGGCTCTGCACTGGTATGTAACTTCGATGCGAGGGTGGCAGGAGTTTGCTTTCCAAAATGGCAGCCATCGTCTGAAAGCGGAAGCTGAGTTGTCTGACGTGACAAGACAATGACAGCTAGAAGTCCAGATTAAGCAAATGTACTATTCCTAGATCACATGACAGAATGGAGATAACCTGAACTCCGCACGTGGATGAGGAAAGGAGCTCTAAGGTCGGAGGTCAGCGATTAGTTCCTTGCGTAGGCAATAGAGAGCCTAGGCTGGCTGGATAGCCTAGGCATAAGCCGACCGGATAAAGGGCCCAGGCATAACTTGACCACATGATTCGACAAATCATAGTGGTCTTTTGCCAAGTATAGATATCAAACAAACTAGTTAATAGTAGAAGTACCTTATCAATTAATACTTAGGCAATTGGGAGCCTGGATAGAGTAGAAGAAGATATTATCAAGTAGTACTAGGTCAAGTCTACTGGGTATATCTACAGAGTAGATGCTAAGTCTGCTATACCTAAATAGGACTACTAAACCTAATCCAGTCATGAACTGTCACCCAGGAATACAGAGTACTCCATATGGACCTTAGTGAAGAATCCTTAATATCGACCGAGAATCGTGTCCATCGTTGTGCCATCTGATTATATATCTATTACTCAAGCTAGAGGTCTACCCCGCCTTGTCCTTGCAGATTTGCCCCTCTCTACCGTCACCATTAGTCCACTCTTCTCTCGCGCTTTATATCTGCACGCCCTCGTCCTCCTGGCGGGCATCCTTCTGGTCACCGTGGCTCCTCCTCTCCGCCTCACCTCCCCCACTTTCAGGCTCTCTTCGGTCTTGAGCCAGCTTCGTGTCTCTCGGTTACCTACAACTACCGCCGTCTACAATACCGCATTGACCGATCTTCGCAAGTCCCTTACCACCGCCAGCATGGCTCCCGAACATCTCCGTCGGCCTCCCCAGGCCCCGCCCCTCTTTACCGCGACCGCCCAATCCATCGTCGATGACGCCAAGCGCCTCATCGAGACATCCCGCAAAGCGCAGGACAATGTTGTTGCGAACGTCAAGCCCGAGTCAGCGACATTCGACTCGGTGCTGAAGCCTCTGGCCCAAGATGAGAATGCGATGGCGCTGGAATCCCACATTTTGAGCTTCTACCAGGCAGTGTCGACGGAGCAGCAGCTACGGGATGCGTCATCCAAGGCTGAGGAGCTGATGGACGAGTTCTTCATTGAGAGTGTGATGCGTGAGGACGTATTCAAGCTCGTCGATGCTGTGCTGAAGAAGAACGAGAGCCTCGACCCGGAGTCCCGAAGATTGCTGGAGAAGGAACACAAGGATTACATCCGCAACGGGCTGGGTCTTCCGGCCGGACCGAAGCGCGATCGCTTCAAGGAGATCAAGAAGCGTCTGAGCCAGATTAGCATTGAATTCCAGAAGAACCTGAACGAGGAGAACGGTGGAATCTGGTTCACACGCGAGGAGCTCGACGGCGTGCCGGAAGACGTTCTATCTGGCTTGAAGAAGGGCGAGGGGGAGCATGAAGGCAAGCTCTGGTTGACCTTCAAGTATCCCGACCTGTTCCCGACCATGAAGTATGCGAAGAACGCGGAGACTCGCAAGCGGCTGATGATCGAGAACGAGAACAAGTGCAACCAGAACGTGCCTCTGTTCCGGGAGGCCATCATCCTACGTGACGAGGCCGCTCGTTTGCTTGGATACCCCAACCACGCGGCGTTCCGCATTGAAGATAAGATGGCCAAGACTCCCAAGACCGTTGACGACTTCCTGGGAGACTTGCGGTCGCGTCTGACTGCCGGAGGACACAAGGAGATCAAGGCTTTGTTGGAGCTCAAGAAAGCGGACATCGAGTCTCGCGGCGAGTCCTTCGATGGCCGCTACTATCTGTGGGACCACCGGTTCTACGACCGCCTTATGCTTGAGAAGGATTACTCGCTAGATCAGCAACTGATCGCCGAGTACTTCCCTCTGCAGACGACCATCGAGGGCATGCTGAAGATCTTCGAAGAGCTGTTTGGCCTTGTGTTCGTTGAGATTACGGGCGAGGATCGTGAAAAGGTTGCGTCCTCCGGCAAGGGAAGCGATATCGTCTGGCACGAAGATGTCCAGATCTTCAGCGTCTGGGATGACGAGGGCGAGGGCAATGGTTTCGTGGGCTACCTCTACTTGGACCTGTTCCCCCGCCCTGGCAAGTATGGCCATGCGGCCAACTTCAATCTCCAGCCGGTAATGTGTTTTATATACGGTTGGTGTCCATTGACTAACAATCATAGGGCTTTATCGACGCTGACGGCAAGCGACGCTACCCCGCCACCGCACTGGTGTGCAACTTCACCAAGCCCACGGCCAAGAAACCCAGTCTCCTCAAGCATGACGAGGTGGTGACCCTGTTCCATGAGCTCGGACATGGGATCCACGACCTCGTCTCCAAGACGATCTACTCGCGCTTCCACGGAACCAGCACCGTCCGGGACTTTGTGGAAGCCCCCAGTCAGATGCTGGAGAACTGGTGCTGGACCCCCTCCCAGCTCAAGTCCCTGAGCAAACACTACTCGACGCTGTCGCCTGAATACCTCGCCGCATGGCAAGAACAGGCCCACGGCAAGTCCCAGCCGCCAGAGCGCATTCCCGACGATGTCATCGAGAACCTGATCCGGACCAAGCACGTCAACGACGCGCTGTTCAACCTCCGCCAGCTGCACTTTGGCATCTTCGACATGACGGTGCACGAAGCCGAGAACCACGAGCAGATCCAGAAGCTGCCCATCTCCGCCACATACAACCAGCTGCGAAAGCAGATCGCGCTGCAGGACGGCCCGGAGGTTCTAGGAATGGGCGACGAATGGGGCCACGGCGAAGCAACCTTTGGTCACTTGATTGGGGGTTATGATGCGGGATACTACGGATATCTCAGGTAAGCCTTCCTTGTTTCGGGGATCACGTATTTGCAAACGCCGTCTAATCGACTGCAGCTCCCAAGTCTACTCGACCGACATGTTCTACACCGTCTTCAAGGACGACCCCATGAACCCGGCTGCCGGTCGCAGATACCGCTACGGCGTCCTCGAGAAGGGCGGCAGCCAGGACGAGATGAAGACGTTGACCGACTTCCTCGGCCGCGAGCCCAAGACGGACGCCTTTTACAAGGATTTGGGGTTGGCTTAGTTTAGTAGACTAGATGCTTTATCACAAGCTAGCACAATCTCAAGAATTCGCTTCGTGCCTATATTTACTGTTCGTAGCTCGGACCCGTAGCTATGTAGCTACCCTACCTTAGCTTATCGATAAGACCCCAGCCCAGCTCTCTACATCACCTTCACCACTTCACCACTTCACCCATAAAATCTCCAATCTTCCCCCGTCCTTCAACCTATAGAGAACTCTTCACTCTTCATCAATCCTCACCAACGAAACTCGCCAAAGAATATGACCTCCACAAACCCCTCCGCCTCCCCACCGCCCTCGCCTCCACAACACCACCAACAACAACACCACCGCCTCAAAGTCCACACCCACCACTGCCGCTTCTGCAACCACCTCCTCCTAGCCACAACCCGCACAATCGCGGCCCTCCCCCGCCGAAAGGACCCCGCCCAGGACAGCGCGCTGATCCTCCCTCTCCCGCACGCCGACGCCGACGCCGACGCCGACGATGACGACGAGCCAGACGCCTCCCCCGAAGCCACCTCAACCGAAGGACAGGGAGAGCGAAAGAAGGAGAAGGAGAAGCAGAAGCAGAAACACTACACGATTCTCCTGTCCACAACTCTCCCCGATCGCAAGGCGACGCTGATCCGCCGGGAAGACGGGTTCGAGAAGCGGCGGTTCCTGCGATGTGGGCGGTGTCGCGTTGTCGTGGGGTATTTTCTCGATGCGGTGCATTTCCCTGTTGCCAAGGATGGGAGGGGCGAGGATGAACTCGAAGGGGAGGAGTCGGATCAGGAGCCCCGGGTTGTATATTTGCTTCCTGGGGCGTTGATAGAGACGGAGACTATGGGCGACGAGGAGAAGATGCGGGTGATGGATCGGGAGTGGAGCGGATGGATTCCTCAATAGGTATCCTATAGGGCCTACATCTTCATCTACAGAACATGAAGAAAGGGGATACAGTACAGATTTCATATTATCTGAATATAAACTAATTGCTAAAGCCGAGCCGACAACCAAGTCACCGACTGCGTGGACGGGCAGCGCACATCGTAAAAACCATCGTGGAAGCGTCAAGGGGGGTATCGTAATCATTCAGTTGGCCAGGATCGTGCGGACGAGTTCTGCGACACCAAGTTAGCTTTTAGCGTAGTAGAACAGAGAAGGAAACATACCGGTGTAGTTGATCTCGCCGGAGCTGGTATCAACCGCCTTCAGCAGCTCATCGACCTCCTCGTCCGACATCTTCTCGCCCAGATTCGTGAGAACTAATCAATCAGCACCCTAACCCGCAGCCAGATGAATGCGCAATGCAGAGCAACATACTATAGCGCAACTGTCCCACCCCAATAAACCCAGTCATATCCTTATCAAACACCTGGAACCCCCGACAGTACTCCTCGGGCTCGCCGGGCTCTCGGAATCCACCTGGACGGTTCAGGACCTTGAGGAACGATTCGAAGTCGACTAGCAGCATTGTCAGCTCGCCGCGCCACAGGAGCACGAAACCCCAAGGAGCTTACAGTCTCCGCCGATGCTCTTCTCCAGATCCGCAATCTCCGCGAGGGTAGGGTTCTGACCGCATGCGCGCAGCAGGTCACCGAGCGACTCGAGCGATACCTTTCCCGTGCCGCGCTTGTCGAAGAGCGAGAACGCTTCCTTGTAGTTGGTGGAGGCCTGGTCGTGGTGAGAATCAGGTGAGCGAGGCATTTTGACGAACGTTCTTGTTTCCAGCAGATGGACGATGATGATGGGGGAGGAGTTGAGGATGGAGAATGAAATGACGGAGGGAACTCAGTTGTTCGGAACCAGAACCAGAACCACTGGTACAGGGTGTGAAGAAGAGGGGAGAGGCGGAGATCCAAGAATGGCAGCAACGCAACGGCAAAACACTAAACAGGGGACGACGCGATGCAAGGGAGGAAGTCGCAACAGGAGTAATTGCATGCAGCAGTTTCACTTCCGATCTCCTCGTGAGGCTATCCACATGCGACATTCCTCCCGGCGCTGGGTGGAGGGGGATTCCAGACGTACCATGGTTGATGTTGTGGGTTCAGGGGTTGATTTGGTATGCTGCAACAAAGAAATGGTAGAATCAATGGCTGCAACAAAACGTATTGTTAAGATTGTAAACAATGATAGATCCTTACAAAGATTAGAAGGGACCGAAGCTAATCGATTGGGAAGATGCGAGGAGGAGTGATGATTAGAAGTTGGCCAGGTGTGGGTTTGGCGGTGTTTCGGCGGTTGTTGTGGTAACCAGCAGGTGTGGATTGACTGACCCCAGCGATCCAGATGAGATGACATAGCTTATTTCTGGTACTAAATACATCGAGCTGGAATGTACAGGTTAAAAAGTGAATTCGAATACATGTAGAGGAAGGTTTGTTTGTACTAGATATACTTATCAACAGTATACAAAAAAATCGCCAGCCCGTGGTATCACATCATGCAAACAATGAAACAAATCATAAACATGGCAGATCGTCCTCCAAAAACATAAGTTTATAAGACATATATCGAGAAATGCCTGAAAGTCAACGGTCTCAACTCGACCGCCGCGTCTCGTTCCGCAACTTGTTGATACAGCTTTGCAGCAGACTGGATGCTTCCGAGAGCAGCTCCCACCGGGTGTTGGCGAAACCATCCCGTAGGATCATCAGCAAGCCGAGACACTGATTGCGGCCCTTCATCGTCGCCAACTCGTTCGGTTCACGGACCCCGCCCACCCGGCGGAGATAGGCTTCCATGTCGCGTCGCTGTTCAGCTACCGTTTTCAGCGTCGGAGGTGAGGCGACCGGGCCGTCGAGCGCATACCCATAGCACCAGACGACCAGCACTGCGACATAGATGACCCATGACCGGTTGAGTAGATAGTCATCGCGTCCGGAGTAGGTTCCGCTTTCTTCGGATACACTCCGGTTATTCAAAAGACATTCGGAGAGAAACTTGAGGGCGTAAAACGTCGCGTCTCGCGCTGACGCCTTGGTGGCCCATCGCTCGGTCATCTTCTCACGGGCAGCGCTGTAGTCCCGCGGAGTGATCGATCGCCCCATGAGTCGGCCAGCTCCGGCGAATATCTGACAGTCCACAATGTCGACGTGCGAGGCCATGTGAGCCAGTCCATGTAGGACGTCCCGCGACTCGAAAACGCCCTCGTCTTCGAGAAAATGCCGCCGGTATTGATTGGGGAACGGGGGAGGTCCTGCCTGAGCCAGGGCCTCGTCAAAATCACGCCGCCAGTTGTCAAAAGCTCGCAAAAGGGCTGATCGCCACTTATCTCGTCCACCGAGGGCCTGCGGAACGCCCAGCGAGCTGACTTGCAGGTCGCGCTGATTCATATGCCAACTGACACTAAGAAGACCGGCCATCAAGATAGTGCGGCCGAACGCATTCGTGGTAACACGCTGTCCGTTGAGCGTCTTCTTGAGCCCGTCGAGAAACATGGTCGGCTTGACACCGTTTGCATGCAGGCTAGATTGGACGCGAGCAACTTCGGCGGCACTGGTGGCTGACCACAAGGCTTCGTCGCAGGGCAGCGGGAGCCGGAGCTCATGGGCCACCATCTTCGCCGAGTGCCCAAACATAGTGGCATGGGTTGAGTCCAGCACAAAGGCAGCAAATGCAACCCGTCTGGTGGCCTCCGCTTTGATCCAGTGAGTCCAGGAATCGTCAGCGGCAAATTCGGAATTCGAGGCAGATCCTGTCGTGGACCGGGCCTGCCGGTCATCTCTGAAGCTTGCGGGTGAGTCGAGCGCGGAGCGGCCGATCAACGAGCTGCCGCGACGCATCAGCGTCAGCGTGGTGTCGTGATGGATATGCGCGCGCTCGTGCAATGCGCGAGTCGAGTACATCTTCTCAAAGACCTCGAGCAGGAGTAAAGCCTGGAAGACCCAGAGCTTGGCTGGCGGTCGGAAATCAGCGTCCATGAAGATCTCCCATCGCAGATGCCAACCTATGAAGTTGGCTAGTTCCGCAGCCGTCTCGGTCACCTCTTGCCCATGGATGTTGTCCAGCGTGGCTGCTCCAATGGCCATGACGGCCAAGAGAAGCAGATTTGGCGCCTTATCCGCGACAAAAGTGGGTTGGTGAAGAATGGGGAGCTGCGCATGAAAGTGATACCAGTAGGACCCGATATATGTCTGCATCATGCGCAAGCTCAGAACATGGCTATCATCGTCAACGTCTCCATCCATCAGAGCATCTTTGCGCTTTGCCACCGCTGAATATGCGGCTTCGTTGAATCGAGTGGCCATGAGATGTAGTAACTCCTGTCGCTTCTCCTCCGACATGATCGCCTGGGGCGAACCTGGATCTAAGATACTGGTGACACTCATTGGATGTTGCGGAAGAACGCCATTCAGGAAACTGCCGAACGCTGGCTCGCCGATGAGGAACTGACTCTGCAGTTGTGTGGGATCCAGATAGTTCGGAATCATGGAAGTCGTGGGAGGATAGGCCAGGGACGACGATCCCGGGACAGGCTCATTGAACAGCCACGCGGTAAAGTCATCGGCCATCGCAAAGGGGGAGCGGTTGTTGTATGTTTCGCCGCCGAAGATCGGATAGACGCAAGAGTTCATTGGGTCGAATCCGGGATCCGCAGAAGCGATCATTCCCGATAGGGAATCTAGTCCAGTAATGGTGGTTGTACTCTCTAGCGACGCTTGGGTGGAGGGCGGCATGGTATTCATCGAAAGGTCGGAAAATCCACCGACAGGCATTTGCAAGCCTGTCGGAGAGCCGTACGGTAGCGACTGAACTCCAGAAGAGCCATTGACGTCGGTTGGCATGGAGTATGCTGCAGCATCTTGAGGTCTTGTCCTAGAAACGGGATGCAGTCCGGTCAGTTGACGCGTCTGATCAGTAGGGCTGCCCGACAGATCTATGGAGTGGCGGCCGGTGAGCGGCACATACGCTGGCTTCTGCAGGTCTGAAGGACTGAAGGGAGCATTTGCTTGACCAGGAGGAGAATTGATGCTATGGTTGCTCAAGCTGTTAGACCTCGATGCCGTCGAGTCTGGCGTCCCCACGCCATGCTGAGCACCCAAAGGCTGGTAATTGAGGGGTCGGCCAAGCGAAATCGAGCCCGACGAAGAGACTGGTATGTGCTTGCTGGAACCATTGGCGGACTGAGGCGTCAGAGTCTCTACCCCTCCTTCTGGAAAGGTGGTTGCTGGGCGCGCCGATGTGAAATCAACGGTAGTCGCAGGCATGATAGGCGGCTGCTGGGTGCTGCCCATCTGCGGAACAGTATTATGGACCACGTTGTGAGGAAACTGGCTTTTTTCTTTGTTCTGCGAGGCCGCTTGCGCGAAATGGTCCCGTTTCTGAAGCTGAGAGCCTTGTGTCGTGTGCCGTTCACGATGCCGAATACAGAGATCTTGCCGTACAAAGGTCCGGTAACAGTCAGGAAAGTCGCATCGATAAATCTGCTTGGGAGTGTCTAGAGCAGGTCATGGATCAGTCATTCGCATCCGCAGAGACAGGCTTGCGATTGCAGGACGTCCGACATACGATTCAGTTGGTGGCGGTAGAGATGCTCCGCACGCGAATAGCTCTTGCCGCAGCCCTCATGTGTACATTCAAACTTCCGATCCGAGTTCACTTTCCGGGCCCTCTTGCGTTTGCGCGGCGTGCCGTCCGCTCGCAGGGCGTCGGTCTCCACCATGGCCGCTTCCTTATCGCCCGGTTCTTTTCGGTTGTAGTTGAGTTCCTGCTCTAACCCGGTCACCATACCAACAGCGAATGTCATATCGTGTAATGGATCTGGAGAAGTCGTGGGATATGCGCACAATTTGTCCGCGCAGTAGTGGTGGTTTGTTCCGGATCTCGCCTCGTCGAGCTTATCCGATACCCTGTAGTGGACCTGCGGTAACCTCGTCTGTGTCGAGTGTGACCATCAGACTGTGGAGGGAAGACCCGAGCCTTGGAAACGATCGCAGGCCGTCGAGGTCTCACTGACAGGGGAATAGTCGGTCGAGGCGAGCCATGGCACGGTTTGAGAAGGCGGAACGGAGGTGGCAGAGCTGGACGGGACGGCCAGTGCGCGAGATGCTTCAAAGGCGGCCGGCCGAACCCCGTGGGGAAAGGTTTCGCAAGGGATTCGAAGAGTTGCTGAACGACGGAGACTGGAGGTACTTTGTTGTTGATGTAGAGGGCAAAGGTCAAGCTAGAGAAATATAAAGAAGGAGAGTATTGATAGGACCATAGGAGCCAGAGGGTCTGTCTGTCCTTGGTGAAAACGTTGAGGTGGTGTGACAATTTAGCCGGTGTGGTTGGACAGCGGACTCGGAGAGGGGAAGAGGAACAACTGTCTTGGCTGGAGAGAGAAGAGCTGAACCGGTGTAGAGTCACAATATCTGAAGGTGATCGAGAGGGAGGAAGAGACTTCTTATCGAGAAGCGACTTCTAGGCATCCAACTGGTCTGGATGAGGAACGAGAGCAGTTCGCTGGTTTCTTGACTCTGGCTTTCCTTGAGCACGAGGTGGGGCATCTGTACCTGGTGATCTTTTCTTTTTCCTCTTCTCTTGTCGCGTATGTAGACTAGCAGACTAGCACATCCAGTCTTCACATCAGACCTGACTACCTAACAGTATCTAGTCTACAATCTGAGACGGCATTTTACAAGCAGGATTGAGGAGAAAAAGCAACGGGAGATGCCAATCCCTGCTATGAAGAGCATGGCCAACTCCCCCTAGACTCTAGCGGGAGGGTTTGTGGCTTGTGCGAGATTATCTCGCCATCCTACTGATCTTCATTGGTCCTGCAGTCCTGCATCGAACACGTTCAGAATCCAGCTAGAATCAATATCGATATTAATATTCAGCCAGTCAATCGATCCATTATCCTGGCCTTGACAGTCGATACCCAACAAATGGACCACGGCACCATCTTAGTGTCCGATTTTGGGATATGAATAGCACGTCCTCGGGCACACAGTTCGTGGCGCTAAAGCAAATCGGTCTGTACGAGGGAGCAGAAAATACCAGAAGACAATTCGAGTGTCACTGTCCTGACAATGGCACAATAGGAGTCTCAGTCGAGAGTCGTGAAGTATGAGTTGCGGCAGCGGCGGTTAACCGACAGAGGGTCATTACTATTCATTAATAGTGAAAAGAACAAAAGTCCAGTTGATCAGACCATCATCAATCCTCCGGCCCCAGAATATCAAGAGTGGTCGAACTGGTGGAATCATCACAGCACTTCCGAGCAAATCAGTTGCCGACAGGGTCAATCAAGCCTCCAATGTTGTGCTGTATAACGCAGACCAGAGGGGATCTCCTGCAGGTGTCTACGTGGTCGCGCTGACGCTGTTCCTGTCATCTCCTTCTCCAATCTCCAGTTACAATGATGCGGAGAACGATCTGCGTCATGTACTAAAGTAGAGCACCTACATAAGACAGACATAGTAGTTAGTACTACCTAGTAGTAAATACACACGGCCTGTGGCTGTCACTTGTCAATCCGAGCAGCCTACCTCACTCTAGAGGGATAATTGCTTTTTGAACGATCTTCCCACCTCGACTGTCGCGGCTACTCCTATTTTTTTTGGCTTTCTTGTTTCCTGGGGCGCAGTGATTTGAAGATTTCACGGATGGTCCCTCTCTTTGAGGCAATTTCATTGTCCAGTAAGAATTAAACAGTATGAAGCAAGCCCATAACAGGGAAATAGGCAGGGGAAAATACGATCAACCCAGATCTATTTGTTTTTTCTGGACTACATGATTCAGAGAGTCCCAACCAGCCAAATAATGGGACCTTGCACCAGCTGAGACGCAAAATAGCGCATACCCAGAGACCAGGACCGCGGAAATGGTAAATGTAAATCGATCGGTCAACATGTCAGATCAATTTGAATAATGGAAATAGAATGATAAATGATAGGTACGGTGGATGCCATTCGATACAGATATCCAATGCACTCTGTAGAACTAGGTATGTGATAAGGTGACATGGCATATGTATCACCACCGTTGGGAGGAACAACCGCCTCAAGATCATGGCGTGATATCTCTTCATTATTGCGTCAACGGCACTCCCCGGTGCTGGACCAGTGTACCGGGATGCTTAGTTTGGCGACTCCTCGATGCTTATTCCGGGGTTGTGGCAATGTAACAATTAAGAGCTACTTGAGGCTGCCCGGGTTGCCAAGTACAAGGTATGCTATCAACTTTGGCTCTTGATTGTGCTTGCTTTTCTTCTCTGGCCATCATGCTGGTCTTGCCAATGATCTACGTCTTGCAACTACCAAATCGTCTCAAGAAGTCAAGATACCACCCTGTAGAATATCAGGATGAAAAGGGTCACAGAGCAATATGCCACTACCAGACGCTCCGAATCTAGACCCGCGTCTCAGGTCGATGCTTTGGAGATTTCCGCGCAGGTTACGCCGTACTTGGCAAGATTCGGCCCGTCACGAGATCACTCCCAGTCGCTTCGTCCTTCAATGATAATTTTTTGCCCGTAGCCGACTTTGCCTCGATGGAAGCCCAACCGGACTAAGTACTCGGCGAGTTGCCTGCGAGGCTGTGACCTTGCACGAATGCGGATTAGACTGGATTATTCCAGAGGCGCTCTGCTGATGCCTGTGGCGGACCTGTTGTGTTTATGTATGTGTTGACGGTGGAACGGTTAGAATGTGCATCTCATTTCTCTGACGGACGGGGTGAGCAGAGAAGATTTCCCTCATGTAAACCATTGACGGGGTATGAGTACTATGTATGCTTGGAATTGAGTCGATCGTACGTCTAAGAACCAGAATATGGTCTGGTCTATCTCATTTGGGAAGATCCGCTCCAGAACCCGCCCAAACTAGAGATATATTTTGGACCCTTAAGAGTAGCTTTCGTCAGCCACACCACGATTGATCTTAAGGAATGGACCACATCCAAGTTCAAACGGCCAGAATGACCTTGGGAGCAATCTCCATCACTCGAATCTAATCCGACGATCAGCACCCTTAACGTAGAGAGACAACGCCAGATCAAGTCGGACTGAAACTGAGTACTCCGAGTACATGGCAATTTATAACTGTAGCAACGAGCATGACTATTGCTTCTGCGAGCCATCTTGCACTGCCTGATCCCGATACTGCATCGAGCGACTCCGTGAATGACTCCCGTTTCTTGAGAACGGCCTTGCTTCAAGTCGAGTATATTATTCCTGCTGGCACCATATAGGATCACCACCAAGTCAACCTCCAGGAGTTATACCTCCCAAATAAAGAATCAACAAAGGGATACAAACTTCACAGGACTCAAGCACCTGTGTAAGAGCAAGAGACATACAAGTTCTCCAGATACTGTCGTAGTGAACGATACTTGACGCTCGTTTGATACTAAATGAAACCTCCTTTACTACCAACATATTTGCCGCTAGATTCATACGCTGCTTTCTGCAGAACAGCTGCCATTTCTATTTCTGCCTACCGAGACCAAGTCTACCCCAGGATTGACTCAAGTCATGATGTGATCCGCGGTGTGATCCAACCTCCGAATTCCAAACGAGGAGGCCGCGACAGAAGCCAGGATCGTCACTCTGCTACCGTTGGCATGGACGTAGGCTTGTGAATGGCTGGCAATGACAACGCTGCCTCCATTGTAAGCTCATCGGTGAACCGATTCAGCAGTCTACTGTAAGTCTCTAGTTGCGTGTTAGCTACGATCATGTCGAGAGTCATGGATGTCATCTGCCAACGAGTCAAGCCAGACCCACAAAATAAAAGCGTACCGCGTCTACCATAATAATCAGGGCAACGATCCATCTGTAGGCCTGCAATTCAGAGATTTAAGTGCCGATATCGGCAGTATCGTGCGTGCATGGCGCCACGGCTCAAGAAAAAGCAAAAACAGAAAGAGGGCGAGTTGGTTGTTCCTGGCATAGCATATGTGCCCATTCCATTTCTAAGGTTGCTAAATGCTATGGTATCGAAATCTTACAGACCGGACGGTGGCACATGTCGCCGCCCCTTTATGTAATGTTCCGGAGAGCTCGTCCATCGTGTTGTGTGGATTCTGAAAGCCCGCAGTTTGTGTATGGTTGCTGGGAAGAATATACCGGCTTGGATTGTAACGCATGAAATCCCCCATTGGCCCTTACCTGCTCTCATGACGTGTGTAGTCGCCGCAGCGACCCCTCACAGGGCATTTCGCCACACGGCTGAGCGAAGGTGGATGATGGGTATCCTCTATAATTTCCCCGCTCTAGAGGTTCTCATTTGGGAATGCTCAGTCTGAAGTTCTGGTCGTAAATCTATCCGCTGAAGCGGAACCGAGTAGCCTCCAACCGGCCCAAGCCCTCACGAGGCGCCACGTTTCGTCGGCGATATGAGTGGGTAAAATCTGTAGGATGCTGTCAGTCATAATAGAAATTGTGGAGCCCTGGACTTGGTCCCACCTTGTAGTAGAGTTCTGATCTTTCGGATTTCCCTGGTCTGCACTTTGTCTGCAATGCCCTTCAGCAGCCGCTCTGCCTCCCCTGGCTTCATGCTGCCGGCCGGGAGCATCTGGAGCGTGGACTGCACCCATGCCCCAGCTTCCTGGGGCACCAAGTCAAAGAGAGTCATCATGATGCCGGAAGCGTCCGCGAAGCAATCACCAGGGAATGTGAACATCATTCCAGTTAAGATCCTTTGGGTGAGAACTTGACCCTGGGCAAGGATCAGCTGCTTGACAGCCTCTCTGATCTCAGGTGGATTCGAGTACGAGTCCCCATCGGACCTGGTGAACTCTGAGACGGCCGGCTTATCGAAAGCAAAGCTGAATAGATCATGGTAATAATGCAGTGTCGCAATGAGAGGATCAACCTGCTGGAGAGTAAGGGCGCTGAGCGCCGCAGAGAAAATGGGCACTGCGAGAGACGAGGTGATGCACTCTTTGGGGTAGAATCGGACAGCGTCCGAAGAGAGACGGTAAAAGTCCTCGATCACTGGATAAAGTTAGTGTACCAATAACAAAATCTTACCAGATGAATAGGAGCTTACCATCAGGTAGATTCTCTGGCGGTAGCTCATTCAGAATCCTTAGAAAAGCAACTGCCTGTTGTTCGTAGAACTGGAAGACAGCATTGCTCGTGGACCGGTCGACGAACTCGGCCCCTTCAGAAAATTCGCGCACAACAGCATCGGTGGCCCACAAGAAACATCCTTCCCGCGAAGCCTCAAATCCGTTGGCAATGCTCTGGGCCAGCGTGGGCAGCAGAGGAATCATTGCCGTTCGGTATGAGATGATCATGTACCGCCAGCAACGGCAGACACGCTCCAATATGGGAGTGGACGAAGTGAAATTCATAACAATCGTCGTCATAATGGGCAGAATCTCGCCGCAATACTTGACGGACGGGTTGTCTTCGTTCGGGCCAACATAAGGATTCACAACCTGCACGAAGATTGTAATCAATTGTAAGTGATCTGCGTAGGGATTGGTTAGCTACTGCTTCCGCAAAATGCAAAAATGCAGGACAAACGTACCGGCAACAGCGCGCTGGCCTGGCTCATCGCTTGCATTGTTGGCCAGATTCATGATCCGTGCCATGATGGGATCACAAAACAACTTCATAGTTTCGTAGATCTTGTCAAGAGGTTGAACAGCAACAACAGCAGCGACACCTTCGGTGACTTCTTCCTGGCTGGCTGGCTTCAACTTATCGATGACTGATTCATAGAAGGAATGAAGCTGCGTAATGTGCCCTCCCAGCAGCTTCTGACAGTCTGTACCCAAGAACTTGAACGCTAGCGCGGCAGCCTGTACAACCTCGGGAGAACTATGCTGGAAGCCAGAGATGACATAGTTGAGTTGTGCTTCCAGAGTTTCGGGATGTTGAGCGGTCCATTCCGTGTAACGTGCGAGCGCCATGATAGCCTGGAATCGCACCTTCTCCTGATTGGGTATTTGCACGATCAATGGAATAATCTGCGAAAGGACTGTACTTTCCTCGGGGTCGACCATGCGGCCCATTGCCCGTAAACTGAAAAGTGGTGCCTCAAGTTCCTGCCAGTGAGGAACATGTTGGTCGCTCGCTTGAGATGCATACTTGGAGACCCACTGTTGGATCAACGCATTGGTCTTTGACAAGCACTCGGTGACACCGATGACGGCGCAGCAATCCTTAAGCACGTCGCCCATGGAGTGCCGGTAATGACGGAATTTTTCTTCCTGTTCCCTATCACCGCCGAATAAATCGGTTTCGCCCTCTTCCGGGCGGGGGTATTCAAGATGCTTGACCATGATGTCCACCAGTTTTGAGAATACGTCAGTGAAAGCGACACGCGCGTCACCGTATCGCTCGAGTGTGACGTATTGCTTCAGCTCGTACCAGAAGACGAAAGTAAGAGAAACTGCGTCGTGCTCCCAGTCTCGGGCACAGCATTCAAGAACCGCTTCTACCAGGCCGCGGAACTCGGAAGGTAACCGGGCAATCATCACGACCCAAGCCTCACCAGCTTCTGCAAAAAGCCTGGTGATACCCTTGAACGCATCTGTATCTTCTGCCCCGGCGAATTCCGCGATCTTCGGGCGTAGAGACAATAACCGTGGATATAAAGCCTGAATGATTGACAACGATTCATCGACTTCTCGCGTATCCCTGTACAAGGTGCACATGCTATCAACAGCGGATTCGAAGGAGATATCGTTATCCAATGCTTTCAAGATGACATCCATCAAAGGCGATTCAACAATTTTCGCGGCCGGAATTTCACGCATCCAAGAGGTTATACAATCCAAGAGACGTGGGTTGGTCGATGCGGTCGCTACGACGCAGACGAGGTGGGCACGGATCAGTATATAGCGCCCTGAGAATAACAGACGTGTACTTACGGGATGACTGGGCATATTGGATCAGTAGATGCATCACCTGTTCTGCATTGTCTTCCAACAACTCTTTCGTCCGTGTCAGAAGATCCTCTTCCTAAAAAGACACACATGCATTAGAGTCTGATTCACTTATCGTGGATTGCGCCGACCCGTTGAGACCAGATGATAGGTGGTGGGACGCTGGTTCTGCCGGAACGTACACTGAGATTGATTTTGCGACCTTCCGTCACCTCCTCTGGTAGGATCCTAAGGAATTCTAGGACGCAATCGCCGGCGCTGCTTCCCAGAGCCGACCCGACGGTAGCAAGGACATCTTTCCACCCGGTCATCTGAATGGCGAGACTCGCCAGGCACACACACAGCTGTGTCTGTATCGGTCGTGGACCAGACGCATAAGCCACGAGGAGGTTCAGCACAGAGTCTCTCAAAGCAACTACAGACTCCGTCGGCAGTTGATCTAAATCGAATATGATCTATTGAGGTCAGTATTTCTAGGTCCCGCGTCCGATGACGACCATGGCATATGTTGCTGCACCTTTCCTTTCAGCGTGGTCGCTGCGAACAACTTTGCTTCAACAGGGACATCCGGCGACTGTAACAGCTCATGGGTGATCGTCCAAGCCTCGATCTAAGAGAAATATCAAGTGTCAGACAGAAATTCTATAAATCGTGTGGGGTGCGATCGAGGGGTTCAACTTACCGACTTCTGGAACTTCTCAAGGAACTCATGAGCGTGTGTCTTCTCACTTCGTGATACGTTTCCTTGCATTGTAGCGACTGCCGCGAGGACAGGACCAAAGGCCTGTCCTGCGGCCCCTTCTTTACTGGCCATGGTTGACGGAGGTGGGATGTTTTGATCTAGTGTATGGGAGACGGAAGTGGAAGAGGGGTCAATCCGGCCGGAAAGGCTCAACAACTATAGGTAAATGTCATGTACACTCATTAAACGAGCATTAAAGGAGAGGTGAAATAAGGGTTTCAAGCACCGGCATTCAACAAAGGTGGCGGACTGAGAGATCGGGCAACCGTCCTTACGTAGTAGGGGAAGTGGGATGTGGTGACTGGTGACAAGAAATTCAAAAGGAAAAGTTGGTGAGCCGCAATCGTCCCCCAAGGCGGCCAAAGAAAACGTGCGGGTGAAGGAACCTCCTTCAACCAGCTTAGCTTCGCCTGATGACCACCACCACGGACAGAGGCTCAACGCAAATTTCCCCAATTAACAACAATTTTATCGGAAGGCGCTCAGTCGACCTTACTGCCAGCTACGTTCTTTCAACAATTTTCCACGTCGCGTGTTCATAATGGCCGGCCGAGCAGGCGGTGGAGGTGCTCGCAAGACGCTCCTTGCGCCAATTCACTTCATCTTCAAGCTTCTGCAGCAACGAACGACGGTTTCTGTCTGGCTCTACGAGCAGTTGGCTTTCCGGATAGAGGGAAAGATCAGAGTACGATCTGTCTCTTTCCTTGCAACAATTTATCAAGCTAATAGCGTGCGCCAGGGATTCGATGAGTTCATGAACTTGGTCATTGATGATGCGGTGGAAGTGAGAATGGCTACAAAGACCGACGAGGAGAAGCGGAGGCCCCTGGGTATGCACTGCTTCGACTGATATCTTGATCTCGCAAGTGGGTGGTAGTGCTAATACGAGTGTTTATCGCAGGTCAAATTCTGCTCAAGGGCGACAACGTGTCTCTCATCCAGGCCGTCCAGTGATTCTACTACGATAGGAGGAAAAAGTTTTTATTCATCTACGGCAGCTTCGATTTCCTCACAACCATATACTCTACGAATTGCCGCTGAAGGACAGTTTTATGCTTAATTGAATAGACGGGTTCTTTGCATGCGTGAAGACTCTTTCCGGGGGTAGTCATATCAACGTTGGCGAACAAACAAGCGGCCGTCACCGACGATGAGCATGTCTACTGGCCAGTCGTGATCCGCAACGGGTATTTCCTCGGTCAAGGGAAGCATTTGCTCTTTGAGTGAAAGGGCAACTATTCGGAATTAGTAAGGTCACTTTACGGGAGTTTTGGGTTTCGGATGCGGCTGCTCCTCACCGAGTAAAGGCATTTTTGATGTTGTCGTCTGCCTCTCGGCTTGCTTTTTCGAGTATCTCGTCAAAAAATGATCATAGTAACCTTTACCATGGCCAAGTCTTCGGAATCCTTGATCGAAAGCCATTCCAGGCATGATTATCAGATCAAGTCCCTCGAATCTTTGCGTAGAGTCCTCCACCGACGTTGATGAGACACCTATTGTCCCAAAGCAGTTTCTCTTGTTGGCAACCTGGGCCTTGGTGAGCGATGGTATTCCCCACTTATCAGGCGCAAGAGATTTGAATTCTTCCATAGACCGCAGAACCAGCATGTCCATGATGGAGGTCTTCTTCTGTGTCGAAGACGGTGAGTCTATGTTATGGATATACGGCACGAATACCTCTTTGCCGTGAGACAAGGCGTCTTGGACTATGGCCGTAGTTGATAGTTCACCCGATGGCATGGACAGGTAGACACCGATCCTCGTGGCATTTTGATACTCAGTCAGGGAGAATAGCTTATCCGCAGCAACTCTGGCTATGCTCAGTTAGCTCTTGTGGAGGGCGATAATAAGGGTGTCTGACATTGCTGAATGATTGACTCATTGGGGGTTTTTTGAAGAACATTGCTGATCTTCTTGCGGAGGTCCCTTTTTGCTGTCTGTAGACCGGAAGCCATCATCATTGCTACGCCTGGCAAAGTATGGTATCAATGCGCATTCTTCGGACACTCCAAGGCGTGGTCGATGTTGTTCAACAAGCGCTCGGATATGTTCAATATTCCGTCGATGCGATGTGAGCTATTCTCCGATGTTCGGGCCCGCGCCTTGGCACATTGTTATGTGGAGTATCCGCATGGCTGGATCGACAGGGCCGTGTAATTCTACATACCAGCCATGGTTTACCTCCTTCACTGCAATGAAGGGCAAGTTGTCGCTCAACATGGCATCCCTTCACAAGTTCCTCCTCATCTTGCTTCACCTCGCGATACCTGACGCTGCCAGCTTCTCGCTCGGGTACGCTGAAAGATGATTGTTGGATACTTCCTGTTCATCTTCCTCGTCGCCATTGTCAGGGCCAGTAGTGTTGCTGATCTGGTCGGGACTTGGACAACTAAGTCTCGCAATGTTGTAACAGGCCCGGTAGGCTCTTCGCAGGCGCACAGTCGCGGATCTTCCCGAGTGGTCTACATGAATCTCTAACGTCTCGCTATATCTTGAAGGATTTCTACGATCCGATCAACGACATACTGCTCGAACCAAATCTCACTGGCATTTCATATTCATTTACTGCAGATGGATACTATGAAGAGGCGTACTACCGCGCCGTTGCCAATCGTCAGTTGTGACCCATCCTTTCTCGTCGGAGGCTGTTTCCTGACATGACTTGTATTCACCAGCCACAACGCCTTCGTGTCCTAAAGGTATCATGCAGTGGCAGCATGGCACATATGCTGTGATGCCAGATGGATCCATCCAGCTAACTCCAATCGCGGTCGACGGCCGCCAGCTGGTATCAGATCCATGCTCAAAGGACGTGGGCATGTACACAAGATACAACCAGACCGAGACTTTTAGTGTGCGCTGAGGACCTGTCGCACCCCTCTAGTATTGTTGCTAACTGTGAATTTCAGTCATTCACGGTCTCCACAGACTCATACCATCATGCCAAACGTTTGGATCTCGCTGCATTCGACGAGACTCCAATGCCCCCAATGTATCTTGTCTATAAACCTCCTCAGCTTTTACCCACGACGACCTTAAACCCGGCCAGCTCAGAGACGGGGAAGAGCAAGCGCCATATTGCCCGAGATATAGGGTCCCCCGTGGGCGAGAACACTCTGATGCGAAGCGATCACATCGTCAACCCGGACAGATGGCTATGGTTTGGTGCTGTGATGACTGCTATGGGCGGAATTGCTTTGATCTATTCCTGACTTTCTAGGACTGCAATGGCTCGTTTAGGTCATCATGCGTTTGCATTTTAGGAGGATTGGTGTTCGAGATCTTGATGTACACAAACCGTCATATACTGCAATGAAGATTCTTGCACGTCACATGGCGTTGGAGGTCCTCTTCCCAGAGACTGGAATCATACCTGGCATCAGTAACTCTTTCACTGTTCCGCACCCCCAAGGCAGTTCCCGAGTGCCGGATAAGAGGAGGAAGAGAGGAAAGACCAATATCTAGTTTACATCATAATACAAGGCGTTGTATAATACATCATGTCTTCTCAAGCTGAAGCGACGGCCTCTTTGGCGATCTTCGCAACTTCTGCTCTCTCTGCAGGCTTGCCGTCCAGGGCACCGCCAGGAGCAAAGAGAGACTTGAGTAGACCGCCGACCTCGACCTTCTTGCCGGCTTCCTTCATCTTCGAGAGTTCCTGCGACACAATCCCTTTGATGTCTTCCAGGCTCATCGTCTCCACTTGGCCGGCATACTCCTCCAGAATTGTGACCTGCGCATCTTCCTTCTCCTTCAAATCGGGCCGATCGGCGTCTGCGAATTGTTGCGCTGCCTCCTTGGCAGCAGTCGCACGCTTCCGAATGAGCGACAGCAATTGCAAGTCTGTCTGAATCGGCGACGAGGTCTTTGCGGAGTTATTCGTTTCCGAGATCAGCGCGCGAAGGACGTTCAATCTGGACGTAATTCAGTTCATATTCCATATAGATCTTCGACAACGTAGCATGAGAAGTACCTGGCCGTGTCCTTCGCCCTCATGGCAACCTTGAGATCAGATCTAATTTTGGCCATTAAGGGCGGCGAAGCTGGGCTGGCAGTCGAGTTCCATCGGACTGGACTCAGGTTCAACCGACTGGCCGACCTCAGAGTTCTGAACATCTTTTCTGCAGCGCAAGCAATTGATAAAGTGATCGGATGTAAGAGAGAAGGAAGATCTAGAATAAATCACAATTTCATGGGTGGAGCCTAACAATGTCTATTGAGAACTTGGACTGAAATCATTGTCGGGGAACACCAGAAAAGGCGGAAAGCTGCTTGGGCTATTCATATTGTCCGGTCCGTGCACAATTTTGTTTCTCTTCTGCTGTGAAGTTCCATTCTGCCAGTTACCTGCTTTTTGTCTTGTCTCAATTGGGCCTCAATACAATAATAATAATAATTTGACGAGAAACAGCGCTCATTGATGCTAATCCTGATCTGCTACGGCGCCTAGTTACTTGCTTATGCTTCGTCCCCGGCTTCTCTTTTCCTCTAAAGTTGTTCTTACCTCACCTTTACCACGCTGAACGAAGTACCACCACGCCGGGGAGCGCGACATATTCTCCTCAAGCCGTTGACGGCGACCGCACAAAACGATGTCATATCCCAATCTTCCGACTCTGACTCCTCAAAAACCGCTTCCTGGAGCTTTCTTCCAGACTCCTGCACCTAAGAATGTATCGAACACGTCGCTCATCTCTCCCAAGCCAGCTCCTGCCGCCGCAGAGCGAGCTTCGCCAGCTTCTCTTCCGAAGCTTCCTCCGGCAGCATCGAAGTCGCAGAGCCAAACGCTGAGTATCGAGGAGCGTGCTGCAGGGACAATAAATGATACACTCGTCCAGGAATCTCGGTATCCCGACCTGGATAGCTACCTATCTCGTAAGTAAACGCTGATCGCCTTGGTTCTTTGTTGGGTCTGGCTGACGTCCTCTCGCAGAAGGGTTTTCTTCCGATTACGACATCCCCACCTCGTCGTCATGGGCCCCCTTTCAAAAAGTGAAGATGTATAATATCCCTGATCAGATCTTTGATCAGTACAATCGAGCGCAGGTTTCCACGAGTATGGGTCTCTTCGCCGAGTTGAATCACGCCTGGGTTGCTATTGACAACGCGCTTTACATCTGGGACTATACGCATCCGAATCCACAATTGGTCGGGTTCGAAGACCAGCCCAATAGTATCAATGCCGTCAAGCTGGCGAAGCCTCGCGCCGGAGTGTTCCTGCCTTCAATCACCCACCTTCTCGTCATATCGACGACCGCCGAGGTCATTTTGCTGGGAATGGGCTGCGAAACAACGGCGGGGGGCGCGCGACAAGTCACCTTGTATCAGACCGGCATGTCGACCTCCATTCGTGGCTTGGATATTCATGTCATCGCTTCGTCGGATGCAACCGGTCGCATCTTCTTCGGCGGTTCTACCGACAACGATGTCTATGAGCTCACATATCAACAGGAGGAACGGTGGTTTCAAGGCAGATGCGCCAAAGTCAACCATACCAGTTCGCGTATCTCGGCTTTCACGCCCACTCTGAGTTTCACTCAGAAAACCACTGAGACGGTGGAACAGATGGAGATTGACGACACCAGGAGACTACTCTACACTTTGTCGTCATCTTCGACCATAAGAGTTTTCCACATGAAACCTGACGGTACCTTGGCCCTGGCTATTACCAAACCGGCCATGGACATCTACGCGAACATTGGGCACATTATTGCGTCCAACGAAACCCTCAACCCGAAAGTTCGAATCGTGTCCATTAGCCCTATTCCTGCTGCTGAGGCCTCGAGATACCATCTAATGGCCACAACTGCAACCGGCTACCGTATCTACCTCAGTGCGACGGCGTCTTATAGCTGGTCGCCAGCTCCAAATGGCACGAATGCGCCGACAAGCATGCAGGCGCACCATGTGAAGACTCCGCCTTTCGATAACCCACCTTCTACCCCGATAGAGCTGGGTCAGCCCCGGTTCCAGACCTCTGGAGCATCTAGGGTTCCCATACATTCTCTCAATCCTACCAGATTCACCGTTCGATACCCACCAGGGTATTTCTTCTGCTTCACATGCAAGGATCCCACGCAAAAGACCGACACTCTTTTCATCTCTTCTCCCGACTCTGGCCGAGTGGCTCGGTCCCAAGACAACGTCATCCCTGGAAAGGCAGCCGAGACAGGCATCTGGCTCTCTTTGGGTAGCAGGGCGGAGGACGTCGGTCTCTGCTCCGCGCCTAGCGCGGCTGCCTCAACCCCGGGTGGATTCGGCAACGAGCTTGCTGTTCAGTTTGATAGCGCTGCGGCCGAGATTGCTATCCTGACCAACACCGGTATTCATGTGATTCGCCGCCGGCGACTCGTTGACATGTTTGCTGCATTGGTTCGGGGTGGCGGTAGTGGCGGTGATGAGGGACTCGAGGGCGAGGTGAAGAACTTCATTCGCACCTATGGCCGGAGCGAGACTCTTGCAACGGCGCTTGCAGTCGCGTGTGGACAGGGAGTCGAGGTTTCCACGGACTCACGGCTGACTCAGATCAATGATCCTGATGTTTTGGAGTTCGCGCGTAAAGTCTTCATTGAGTACGGAGGCCGGCCGACGGTGAATGAGAACGCGGTTGCAGACAGTTCCACCCCCGCCATCGACACGGTTATCCTATCGCCTAGGCATGCAGGCATCGCTCTCTACATGTCAAGACTCCTGCGGTCGATTTGGAAGAAGGAAATCGTAAAGGTCAGCAGCGGGCCCAATGGTGCACAGACGATCTCCGCGTCTGTGGCGACAACAAAGCTGCAAAGTGTACAGCGTGACCTGTCTGCTCTGCAAGATTTCTTCAAGGCGAATAAGAGTTTCATTGAGGGATTGAGTGGTCCTGAAGCCTTGGCGCGCGTGTCGACAAAGCAGGAAGAAACGGCGCTACAAGCCGAACACAGAGCGCTGCACTCGCTCGTTCAATTGGTCTCACACACCATTGAAGGCATCTCATTCGTCCTGGTGCTTTTCGATGAGCGTGTTGATGAAATTGTTGCGACTCTGCCGGACGAGTCGAAGCAGCGTTTCCTCAAGCTCACATTCGAGGAGCTTTTCAGCACCAGCAAGGGTCATGACATTGCAAAGGAACTGGTGAAGGGGATAGTGAACAGAAACATTGCTAAGGGCTCCAACGTCGAGACTGTGGCCGACGCCCTCAGGCGACGGTGCGGTAGCTTCTGCAGCGCCGAGGATGTGGTCATTTTTAAGGCTCAGGAGTTGTTGAAGAGAGCCACCGAAGCAGGAGCCAACTCGGAAATCGGCCGCAATCTGCTGAATGAGAGTCTTCATCTGTTCCAACAGGTGTCTGACAGCCTTCCCATGGATTACTTGGTCTCGGCGGTCGAGAGCTACATCTCCAATCAATTCTTTGCAGGTAGGTCTTACGACTCAAACATTGATGGGCCAAAGGCACTGACAACGTTCAGGCGCGATCCAACTGGCTCTCAACGTCGCGGCTCGTTCCGACAAGGCTAACTTGGCACTGTCATGGATCGTGGACGGTCGTCCTGAAGATGTAAGGTTCCTGTTGTGACATCCTTTAATAGGCGACATGCTAATCCGCGGCCACAGGATTCTCGACGCGATTACTTTTACTTCAGGAAGCAATGTTATGATTTGGTATTCAAGGTCATCATCGCCGTTGACAATCTTGCAGCGCATGATCCGGGTGTGGTTGATGGGCAACTCACAATCATCGCCAAACGCAAGAATGAGGCCTACAGTGTCATATCAGATTCCACTGACGAAGTGTTCTTGACGAGTTTGTATGACTGGTACCTTGAACAGGGCTGGAGCGATCGCTTGTTGCAGAACAATTCTCCGTTTGTGGTCACGTATCTCGAGCGTAAGTCAGCCGATGACATCGCTCATGCGGACCTACTCTGGAGATATTTTGCCCAGTCGCAGCGGTTCTACGAAGCCGCCAATGTTCAGTATCACCTTGCGCAGAGTGCCTTTACTTTGCCTCTTGCTCGTAGGATCGAATACCTGGGCCGCGCCCGGGCAAACGCCTCAATTTTCACTCCAGATGTGGGCCGCCAGTCCCGGCAGCGCCTCATTCAGGACATTTCGAATCTCATCGACATTGCCAATATCCAGGACGATCTGTTGCAGCGCCTGAAGGATGACACGCGCATCGCACCTGAGCGCCGAACAGAGGTTCTGAAAGAGGTGGACGGTCCCATCATGGATATCAGTACGGTACGTTCCAGTTCCAACTCCATGCATTCGTCAGGACATACTAATTTGCGACAGCTGTTCAATCAATACGCCGATCCTGCTAGCTATTACGACATCTGTCTCCAGATCTTCTACCTTGCGGACTATCGCAATTCCGCAGATATCAAGTCCACATGGCAACACTTGCTCCAAGACCTACATGAGGAGACTCTCGAAAAGGGGGAGCCACAACCGTATGAAGCTGTGATTGAGAAGGTGCGCAGTCTCGGCAGCCGCTTGCGCATGTCCGAGACTATCTTCCCGATCAAGGAGCTCCTACCGATGCTTGAACGGTATGCGCTCGAACACCAGCGTGATGTCGGCCCGCCGACGTGGATTGTCGATCTATTCCTGGATCTGGGGGTTGCGCACGAAACCATCTACGCTGTGCTCGAAGCGATGTATTACACTGACGAGGCGCCATTCCACGGATCGAACCGGAAATACATTGCCAAGGATCTGCTGTATCTGATCGAGGTGTGGTTCCACGAGACCGTCCGGCTGGGAGGGATCGTGTTCGGAAGCGACGCGGTTGCGGAGCGTATTTCCGAGACGCTTCTTTTGTTGCAACAGGGCGGCATTGCGCCCGAGCTGATGCAAGCTGCGCATGAGCTGCGAATGCGGATTGCAGAAATCCTGCGGTAATGAGGTCAATGGGATTCATGCTAGTCTAGAATTGCGACATCGTGTCCTGTTTTATGCACGTTGATGTGAGCTACTGTGAGCATATGGCGTTATCTTGTTTCATTGTTTTTAGTTCCTCTGCGAGACGGCATCTGAGGCTTTTGGTTTGAAAAGGCAGGTCATAGTTTTGCCATTGTCAATGCATCTCTTTTTTGAAGATATCGACACAACTGTCGGAGTAGGGCTATACTCGGTATCTTTGGGCACAGACAGATCCAATCCAAGTCATATCATGGTTCATTAGGATTATCTACCAGACATCACACGCTAAAACGAACCGCCAAAGCAAAACAGCAAATCAAGCAAGTCTATCTAAATCACAAGCCCGAATGAGAATGAAACGAAAACACAAGTCTAATCAAATCCAAGCCAATAATACCGTCTATAAACAACCTAATCCACGAGCCGAACCGAGGTATCACCGGAAAAGAAACAAGGAAATAGGAAATGGGAAATCAATAGTGGCTTGCGCAGCAGTACCCACAATCACATGGGTAAGATTGTGACCGGCACTGGCACTGGGGCTGGCGCTGGGTCTGTGGTTGCGATCAGGGGCAGCTCGACCTGCCCTGCGCAGCCGGATAGCAGGGAGAGGGGGAAGTGGTAGCTTGAGGCGGGGGTTCACCGACCGGGCGTATCTTGTGCCCGCCCCGGGGAATGAAGCGCAATTGCAATGCAACTGCAACAGAGCAAGAGGGGGCGCGAAAGCTAGCGCTAGTCCTGCTACCGCCTACTCGAACTGATCGTAAACGGGGATGGGCTTTTCGCCGAGCGCGCAGAGCCGGAAGATATGTCTGAGTTTGGCGCCGTAGTCGTCGTCGAGGTAGTCGACAATCGCGGAGTCTGTGGGACTGACTGTTAGGAACGGAAGACTTGGATAACTAGACTGCTACAGGAAGGGAAGGGGACATACGGATGGTGCAGCGGTTATCAAAGATGACGATTGTCTTTGGTTGCCAGCGCACGCGGGCCTGGAAGTCATGGCCGGTCATGATGTGCTGCATGAGGAAGTCGAGGAGGTAGCGCTGCTCGGGTTCCTTGAGGCCCTGGATGCGGGTGATGAACTCGCCGTTGATGAAGAGGCATTTCTCGCCGGTGACGGGGTGGATGCGCACGAGCGGGTGGACGGTGTCGACGGGGTCCTTGCGGACGAGGCCGCCGGTGAGCCGGGTGTGGTTGATCATTTTGGCGGAGGAGTGCACGGCGCGCAGGCCGTCGAGGAAGGAGGTGAAGGTTGGGGAGAGGCGTCTGGGTTGGTCAGCTTTTGATCTGCAGAGCTGAGTTGGAATAAGAAGGGAAGGATGGGGCCTACTTGTATGCCATGTCTGTGGCGGCGAAGACGGTGTCCCCGCCTACCTCCGGGCCCTCGAGCAAGCCCAGCATGACGTACCCCGGCGGCTGGATCTCGTAGCTCACGTCCTGATGCCAGAGGGTGGTGGTGGTGCGCTGCTCAAGGAAGCGGGCGATCTCCTGGCGGTTCCCGTCGCGGTGGATGATATGGAACCCGGGGTGATTGCGCACCGTCCCGGAGACAGGCTGGTAGTTTGGTTTCCCGAAATGGCGCATGAACTGCTCCAGCTTGTCTGGGCCGGCGTCGATGAGATCCTGCGCGGGAAAGGCGACGACCTTGCGCTCCGAGACCAGCAGGGCCAGCTCGTCCTTGGCGGCGTCGGAGAGCTGGCTCAGCTGCACGCCTTCCACGATACTCCCGATCTGGGGCTGGATGTCGGTGACTTTGACGCCGGGGGTGAGCAGGTTGCGCTTGCTCTTGTCCTTGACGCGCAGGGCGGGATCCTCGTATTTGAAGGGGCGCAGAGGATCGAACCAGACCTTGTCCCATGTGGGGAGGTACTCTGGGTATCTGGTGTGAGAGGTGGATTCCTTGGTGACATCGACATAGGGGATGTTGATGTCGTAACTGATGGGGATTTCTTCCTCATGCGGATTGACAGCTTGTGGCTTGCTGGGTGGTGAGACGGGGGCTGAAGCGGGCATGATTTTGGACGCGAAAAAAAAAAATGCTTGAGATGATGGTGACGGAAAAGTTTAGATAGGACAATGCTGAAAAGGGGCCCAGAGCTCAAGCGAAACTTTTATTCATGAAAACGAAGCAGGATTGTTCGTCCAGCTGGTGAAGAAGACCTTGTGCGGCTTCTCGAGTGTATACTCGAAGACGAGATCTGATGCAGAGGAAAAAGAAAAGAAAGTCTAGACGTCGGGACGAGGATGCAATGGAATAAATAGATAACTCTGCCGATAGATAAAAGGTCAAATATCAAATATCAAATAATAATAATCGAATATCAGGAATATATAGCCTTAGCCTCCATCAAGTCGTCATCTTGCGATAAAGACACAGTAGTAAGAACGCACATACTGACATACATACATGCAGATGGATACTCGAGACTTACGCCTACATCACAGCAAGCCGAGCGAGGAATCTAAATGTAAATCTAAATAATCTAGATAATTCTAATGTTTGAGCCAAGTGGATGACATCGTCGCAACGGCGCCAATGATCTCGTTTCAACGGCGTGCGTCGCAAAAGGGCCGTGACGAGACTAGAAAGACTAGCAAAGTCATTATTCCCCTTTCATCTCCGGGCCGGGGGCTTGTAAATTAGATTAATTGGATTAAAGAAAGAGAGCAATCATCAATTAATTCAAAAGGTTATGATATCCATGTAGTTACTCTCAAATACCATCATACTTGTGTCGAGGTTCAGGATAATCGCCATAAAGGGGGAGAGTGAGTGAGTCTATGGAGGGGCAGCGGCATGGCAAGCTCAAAACGACTTAATACTTGGAGGTTCCGAGCTCAAAGTTCAGACCAGAAAAAAGAAGAAAATGAAGCTCGAAAGAAGAAAGACAGAAAGAAAGAAAAAAGAGAAGCGGTCAAGATTCCTGGAAAGGGTCCATTTGGCTTCATGTCTGTCCTTACAGACATATCTACTTGGGTATTCCTCCCATAGCTTTGCACCATCCTGAGCAGATGTGACTGATTGCGATGGTGATTGGTTCTTTGGCTCTGTATTATCATACCAGAATCATTTCGCGACAGGGATATATAATAATATAAAAATAATATGATTATTATTATAGTACGGAAGAGAGGAAAGCTCCTCGGCCCTGATCCAAGCCCCCAGGAGCTAGTCGAGTATCGAGGAATACCTACAGTAATGCTTCCCTGCTCCCGGCGTGTTCCGGGGGATTGGCTTTGCCCTCACTCAATCTGGAGTTCTGTACTACCTCGAGGCACTCTAAGGGGTGGTCTATTCGCTTCTAATGCCGTTTCACCGCTCAATCTGCTCCGTAGTGCAGGAATCCTATGATCCTATCCGTGATAAGGCAGGAGAAACCGAGTGGACCCTGTCGCAGCATACGGAGGAAGAGACCAGCCAAGGAACGGAGCTGTTGGCGGCTTGGACATTACGTCTGGTAGTACAGTAACAGCTGCAGCTCGGTAGCAGAGCTCTGCTATCTTGCATACTCCTTGCATCACTTGCTAGCAACCTTGGAGGGTAGTAAGCCGCAGGGTTGAGTCCAGTACAGTGTACAGTACTCTGGAGTCGTGAGTAAACACCGGCTGTTGCTCGTACTACTACCGTGACTTAGTTTCTAGACTAGATCTTCTCGACGGCAATTTGACTCTGCATCTTGAGTGGTGGGTTTTTATTGCTGCTGCTGCTGATAAGGCAAGAAAGATGCACTCGACAGGATGCAGCCGATTGACATTGCGGAGTGTCTATCTTTCTTCCACTCTTGGATGATTATTTGTGGTGAAAGTAGCGAACCCCTGGATAAACTCATCCTGATCGCTAAATATTCGGCTGAACTACGTTGAATTGGCTGATTTGGGTGCTTGGATCTGGTTTTGGGCCGAATCTCCGTTCGTCTAAGCCTAAGCCTAAGCCTAGGCCTAGCTGCCTAAGGCATGCATGTCCTTGGGCCCTGTCAGTCTCTCTCACACAGGCAGACCAGGAACGGGAGACCAGGATTGGGAAGCTATTCCATCTTCCCCGACCACTATTTCCTTTCTGAGATTAAGACCTGGAACTGGACTGGAACACTCGGTTCGGTGTTCTCCACGGCCTAACGGTGCTTTCGACTTGGTAACAAAACGACTCTCAATGTCATGGACTCAAGTGTGGACTCATAAGCATCAGAAGATGACAGCTCACAATATTATTTTCCATCTACTACTATCTATGAGAATCAGTTCCACCTACGCTTGTTCCAAGCTAAGACTTAACGACCTTCTGTTTCATTTCGGGAACGCAGTTCAACGCCCGTGGTTTATCGTGGTTCCCCACTTGGCAGCGTGGCATTTGATTTTGGCCGTCGAACTTAGACTCTTAGTGACCAGAATCCAGATACGAGTCCAAGGAGGATTCCCGTCCTCAAGAGATAGACACAGAGAGACTGTACCTCTCCTGTAGCAGAAGCATGAAGCACCATGCAGTCTGCAGTCTGCATGAGAATACCCGCACCCAGTTGCAAATGAGACCGGCAAGGTAATTGACTCATTCGTGCTCCGTACTTCTGCCGGATTGCCTGAATTCTTTCTATTGATACTGTCCCGTACTTCGGTGATGTAAGACATGTTTGATGAGATCGAAATCGAATACATCGAGTCTCAGGTCCCGAGGACTGCACATGGCGTAACGAGTCGCCAACAAGTTCTAACCGCTAACCCCCTGGACCAGCTGGTCGCTTTGCTCTTACGAAATGATATCCAGATGTGGTCAACGGATGGCAATCGTGACGCCAGCCGGGCCGGTGTAGCCCAATTTCTACTAGAAGGATTCGTTCACGGAGCATCATTATTATTACCATGTCGCGTGTCTTCGTATACTCGCACTCTCTAGGCAAAGTGTGTCTAATCCCGACGGCCAATTTTCGCCCCAAACGCCCGGGGCCCACGCCGTCTCACGTTTCAACTTTCGAGGTCCCCCGGAGACTGACTAGCCGGCTAGTGTGTGCGATAGATTAAACCCAGAAGGTCGTGGGCTGACGCTAACAGGTGCTAACTGCAATGTCCTGTAACTTTTGTCTGTGTAGCCAATGCACGATGGATATTTCGACAAGGATCGGCCGGTCCAAATCGTAAAATATGGGAACTTTGGACTAGTCTGGGAGCCCAGGAGGCTAGTAAGGAATAACATCGACCATAGCCGTGATCCTTCCCTGCATACGCATACGAATCAGACAATCTCCTGTGTGACTGCCAGATAGGAACGACAGACAGACAGAGATAGGAAAAGGAGACTGTAAACATGCAAAACGCAACCTTTGCAAGATCAGCTGAGAGCGAATCAGCTGTGGTTGAAGCTGTCGCCATCTGTCGTCCATCGTCATCCCAGCTCCGGCAAAAGGAGACTGACATCCCGTCGATGACAAATGCCAGTCTCAAAATTGCGGTGAAGGCCATCTGTGACTCCCTCCTTCGCTCGGTCAAACGGGCAGGGTTGAAGGATCATCAAGGACAAGTGCTGATCGCAACAGATCGCTGTTTGGAGTTTGGACTACGGACTTGACTGTGTTTCTCCAAGCCAGAAAACAAAGATAGACGTTGATATAGAGACCGTCAACAGAAAAAGCAAAAACAGCGATCCTTCTTCTCGAACCATGGGTACGGAGCAAGTACTGGGACGGAGACTCGGAGTACTCCGTATGTAGGTAGACTAAATCTAACTTACCCGTCTTCCATTCGTAGTAGTAGGACCCGATCCGCGCAGCTAAGCTTAAGTTCTGTTTAGTGTTGACTACTGTTTGGACCTTGGAATCTGAGACGCGTGCAGTCGAAAAAGCAAATAACTCCTTAGCCTGTATCTTCCATTAGCACTGCAATACCCATTTCCAGCCTTTCGGGACTCACGAACGGCGGGTCGGTCCTTTGCTTTTTCTGAGGTCACCTGACCGCGCGTTATTCCGTGTCGTGAATCATCTTCCTAGACGCGACGAGATAGTCTCCCTCAACATCTCAATCTGTCACAGACTGGCTCGGAGATATCTCACTCGAGATCAAGAATATCATATCACCATGGCATCACCAACAGCCTCCATCTGGAGCCGGAAACGCGACCTGCTCTACCTCATCTTCTTCATCATCCACATCCCAACCATCTTCAGTAAGTCCACCCTCCTGAACCACATCCTAGATCCAGATCCAGCTAACTCCAACTCAGTGGTCGACGCAGTCCCCCTCCTCCCCGCCCCCCTCCAAACACCCCCCACCCACCCGTCTCTTATCCACATCCCCTACCCCCCCCCACCAAGCCGAAACCCCCATCTCCCCCTCTGCCTCCTCAAAAAAACCTGTCTCCCTCTCTCGTACT
>NW_020798201.1:0-71780 GCF_002237265.1 Aspergillus thermomutatus | reverse complement strand
AATATGTGTCACTCGAAATGCAGTGGGAGTGTCGGTGAGTAAGCCTGTGTAAGTTGTTCTTTCACTTCTTCTAGGGGGAGAAAGAGTGTATCTTTCTCTAGCTCTTTCGCCCCTGTATATGTGAGCCCGGTCGCCCCTCCCCCCCCCCCCCCCCCCCCTTATTGATCTGTCTCAGAGCGAAAACAAAACATTCAAAGCATTCTAGACCTCTGAATCCCTCTTCAAGAATCAATTCTATCTGGTTCGCAGGGGTGTGTGATTTCTCTCCGACGGCCAAACAGAAAGGGGGGCGAAGGGAGGCACCGCACAGCAGCAGGACGGTGGACACTGAACAACTCAGGAATCCCGACAGCACTAGCTCCGTACACCGCAGCCAAACAATCTACATTCCTCAGCCCACCACCTCCGTCTCTGCAGTACCTACATTCTACAGTAACTCTCGCGACACCAGGCCAGGGCGGTCGCCTCGTGGATTAGTATCCATGCGCGCCATATTCACCAGTTCGACTGCCTCCACTGCTACCAGCCAGCTCCCAGATCCCGGGCCCAACACCGATAGCAATAACGGCAACCACCCTTCCACGTCGCAGGTATCCTCGCCGCCGCCGCCGCCTCCTCCTCGTCCTGCCGTATCGGTCTCCTCGCCAGAGGACGAACCCTTACCGCGTCGGATCAAGTCCAAATCCTCCTTGCGAAGTATTCGGAGCCTCGGCAGTAGTCACCAGGAAGACGAAGGCTACGACAGCCAGGACCAAAGCGGTCTCGATAAAAGTCTTGTCCGGCCCTCGATCCTACGTCGTTTGTCTCCTGGGCTGGCAGCGCGGGTGAAACTATTGGATGGTAGTAGCAGGGTCTCGACACCATCTCGCAGCCCGGGCAACGTCGGTCGGATTCCTGAGGAACATATCAAGGAGCTTGACAATCTTCATCAGAATTTGTCCATCAAGGTTGAAAAGAAGGGCCGGTCTTGGAATGCTCTGCAGCTAGCTGGCAAGAAACAAGACACCCGGCAGACTCCTTCCGAACCGTCGGAGGTCCTGCAACACCGTTCGACCGGACGGTCGGCAACACCACCAGATACCGAGCCAGCGGCACCAGTCATCGAGAACCCTGGATCGCCTACATCCGTACCTTTTGAGCATATTGAGGCTGAACATTTGCCCGCTGCGGCGGTAGCTTCCCCGCAGGAAGACTCGCAGTACGAAGAAGTAGTGGAACAGACACCAGCCATGTCTGCTGTGGAGCAGTCTCAGATGCCGCTGGCGGTTGGGTCCGCGACAACATCTGAGGTTCCCGATCAGACTGACTTTGAGAAATACATCCAGAGTACCAGCGACAACGAAGCGCAATCGCCTGGCCCATCCCCGCCCCCGAAAGATTCTCCTCCATTGTCCAGTTCCTCATCGAATGTGCAGTCATACTTCAACCCGAAGGGCTTGCAGCGCACTGAATCAATCTATTCCTTTTCGAGAGCCTCCTTCAGTAATCAACTCTCACAGCTCACCTCGATCACTCTTCCACAACCCTCGTCGCTGGCAGCTAGTATAGCTGGGATATCGAATGCGCCCTCAGCTGTCAGGGCATTGACAGGGGCTGCAGAACAGATTCAGATATGGATCAGGAAGGCTTCTGATGTGTTGAGTGGCCTGGATGCGGAGGATGATGTGGAGTGGGCCGCGGCTGGCGGACGAGAAGGATTGGATGGAGTGGACAAAGCCATCACGCGGTTCGAAAGCTTGGTTCACGTTTATGTCAATGCTATTGAACAGGTTCAACTGCGGCAAGATATAGGCGACGTCAGTCCGGACAGTCTGAAGACGATCGTCGTTCAAATGGACTCTATCATACAGAGTTGGGCGCAGATTAAAGCGCGACTGAAGGGTGTCAAGGAGCAGGTAGAATTAGCCATGGAGTGGGAAGAGCTATGGGCTAATGTACTAGGCGATGTCGGTATGGAAGTTGAGAATCTCAGCCGATTGATCTTCGAGATGGAGGAGAAGCGACACTTCACCATGGCGTGTGAGCAGGAAGGGACCAGCAACGGGCTTGATATCAATGAGCTTGAGACAATCGTTGAGGAGACGCCATCGAATGGCGACATGGCAAGCAAACGCTTCAGCATGGGCCCCATCTTCTCTGCGGCACCGCCCTTGGGTATGCCGATTATCCAGACACCTCAGGATGATTCCAATCACTCCAGCCTCATGGCTTTGTTTGCTCGCATGCAGCCATTGCGGGCCTCTCTGGATTTCCTGCCCATGAGATTGTCCATGTTCCAATCACGGGCAGAGCGCATCTTCCCCAGTGCCTGCGAAGAGCTGGAAGATCGGCGGAACCAGCTGGAGAAGAGCTACAAAGTGTTGGAGGCCGATGCGGAGGCTCTGCGAAAAGAGCTTGGCGAAGACCGCTGGATTCTGGTCTTCCGCAACGCTGGAGCACAAGCACACAAGATGTTCGAGTCGGTCGAGAGAAGCATCGCCAAGCTCCAGGAAGCGCTCGAAACGGGTGCGCATCTGCACAATCCTGCTGGGCTAACGAAACGGATCGAGAGCTACGAGGCCAAGAAGGTCCATTATGTTCCTGCTATTGAGCGGGTGATCTCCATCATCGAAAAGGGTGTCAAGGATCGACTCACGGTGAATGGAGAGATCATGAGGCTTTCGTCAGATATGGCCTCAAGGATCGACGCTCTCAAAGCAAGTATCAAGGTGATGGACTCGTCGTTGGACGATCTCAATCTCGCCAAGTCTCAGCACTTGCGGGACTCGATATCCAGCATCATCACAATGGACAGCCCCCTTGCGAGCAGTGTTGTCGACACCCCCGGCAGCTCCCCTGCTTCGTCGGTAATCATGACGCCCGGGAATGGCCTCAAGGGCTCAACTACGCCACTGAACCCCTCGAGCAGGCGTGGTAGCTCCGTTGGTAGTTCTGCCGCGCGAACCACTATGTCCAAGGTTCGACGATACTCCGGACTCCCACAGGCGGCCTCGGCTCTGAAATCAGCGATCCCCAAGCCTACGTTCTCGGCTACGTCCCCTAGCAAGAAGGACACGGCCATCACTCCGACGCCGACGACGCGGAAGGTTGCGCGCCTGCCACCACCGCCTTCACCGCTGAACAACCGTCCACGGTGGAACGCCAGCACCAACACCAACGATCTGGAAATTGGTCACACCTACAAGTCTAGCACGCCGTTCCGCAAATCCTCTGCTCCGGCTCGCACGTCGCGACCCTCGTCCACTCTCCCGATGCCGGGCCCGTACCGGCGAGACCAGTCTGCGTCTCCTGCTCCTTCGACAGCCCGATCAGTCAGTCGTGTCTCTAGCAGACTCGCCTCTCGCAGCCCGGCGCGGGTGGCATCTCCATCCCCTCACCGTTCCATTCTCGATCCTCCTCCATACAGCAAGCTTCAGAAGTCGGGCTCAGCTGGCCTGGCCAATACCCCTCGCAACCGGCAGAGCTACGCCGGAATGTCGTTCAGCCGCAGTGTCTCACAGACCAATGATTCAGGCATGCCGAGTCCGACAAAGACGACTCGCCCCGGGACCTCGCTTGGCCACTCGGGGACAGGGAACCGACGCATCAGTCTGCTTCCTCTTCCCAAGCCCCGGTCTGGCAGAGATAGTGCTGCGGGTTCGCGTAGCAAGCTCAGTGAGCGACCGCCCTGGCGGTGATTTTGTCTTCTCGCTTTGACATATTCAACCTCTCCTCTTCTGTGTTTCATTTTAGGGTCACATACATTTACGGCTCGCTGGTTCCTTGCGTTGTCATATACCAGATTGTTTGAGGGACAGACTGGGTTTGCTTGATTCCCCCATTCGCATTGTTTTAGCGCCGGATTGTACTATTTGTGCTTAGGGAGTGACAAATCATTTCTTCGGTGTATGGTTTACTTAATCAATGCATTGTGTGATACCTTGTGGTTAGATTTGTGTCTATTTACTTCATTCTATACTCTGCAAGTGCATCTATTCTATTCCCCCAGCTTCCTTCCAAAGATCAATGCATCCACCAAGTCCTCGCTATTTGCTAACCGTGCGGCCCCGGGCACTCGCCCGATGACTTCAAACCCAAGTTTCTTCCAGATCTTGACGGAGGCGACGTTATTCTCGAATACCAGGTTGAAGACGGAATATTTGTACCCCTGTGGATGCCCAGTTGGTCTAACGCAATATACACCAGCAAGCACAGGGAACCTACCAGCTTGGGAGCATACTCCAGATACGTCTCTCCCATAACTATCCCCACGCCACGACCCCTCGCCGCAGTCGTAGTCAGGAAACCCGCATTGCAAACGTGCGAGCACCGGCCTGCTCCGTCAGCACTGCACTCTTCCCAACAACTCTATTAATCAAGCTATATGCACGGAGTGAATTACCAGGATAATTCGGCTTAATATAAAACGTCCCCAAACACTCCCTCTTCCAATCTCTCCCTTGCCTAATCTCCTCCTCGTTTCCCGTCAGCGCCACAACCGCAAACGTCCCAAACCAGTACTCGGCGAACTTGTCCGCGCTCATTGCCTCCTCCATGGGATACGTGCAACCGCCCTCGATCTCCACGCGGAATTCCTCGGCGAGCAGCGCCACCAGGTCCGACGGGATGCTCGATGCGCCGCCTGCAATGGGGTAGAGTGTGACAGGTGTGCCGTCTTTCAGGGTTGCGTGGCGGGGTTTCAGGGAGGGGGCATTGTGGAGGGCTGATGGAGGAGGTGAGATTTTGGAGGGGTTCTCCATGATGCTTGTGCCGGCTGGCATTTTGTCTGTTTAGTTACGGATATGATGTTTATTCTGTACAAGATGGCGGTATATATAGGTTGCTGTTTATCTGTCGCAGCCGGAGTATAACTATTTTTTTTGGTCAACGTGATTAGTCATTGCTTGTAGATGGCAGGGCGTGAGTTTCCACAAGTTGGTAATTGATATACAGACACTTGATACGTAGATCACCGAGGGAATTATTGCTGGATGTTGTAGACCGGTAAGCTAATTGAAGGGTCAATGGCATATTGATGCCAGTGCTTGTGAAATCCCAGAGGGCCATGCATATGAACCTCGTACCGCTGAACCAATGAAAGCTGAATATATACATCAACGCTGTGAACAATGAGAGAAATGCCACCCCCCCCATAGCAAAACCATTCTGTGCCAATGCATGATAATATACACTGAGGAATTATCAGATCCTCGTAGGTCGTTACGGGATCGCCCTCCCAATTCGACCGTATGCCGCTAGACCAAACGTCCAACTCTATCCTGCATACTCTAGACGATGATATGAGCCGATCCAACCATGAGATGAAAAGGGCATCATCACTCCTTCCCCTCCCCATCCGTATTCTTGATCGCCTGCATGAGCTCATACAGCTGTCCGATCTGCTGATCTACAACCACAAACCAGACAGATCAGCATACCCCCGGACCCGAAAACACAGGCGAACCGCAGGACCTACCACTCATCTTATCCAGCTTCGACTTATCCAACTTCTCTCCGACCCATGCATCGCCCTCCAGCTTCTGCGCGTACAGCTGCCACTCCGTCAAGAAGCCGATCTGCCCCGCCTTAGCACCTTCTTCACTTGACCGGACGGGGAGTGGGGGGAAGCGTACGATATGTAGCGGGTTCTCCACATCCCTGTGTGCGCGGAACTCGCTCTTCACGTAGGAGTCGCCCAGGATGCGCATCTCAGGATCTAGCTTCCGCCGGTGGACGCGGAGGATGCGGCGGTAGAGGTGGAGTGGGGGGAGGAGGGCGAGGGCTTCGCTGAGGCTGGATTTGGAGCCCATTGTTGAGGGCGTGGCCATGAGTAATCTGTGGAAGAGACGCATTTTGTTTAACTGGTTTTGAGGGGGGTGATTGAGCTGCAAAAGGGAAATGTAGAGTGCGGAACAATATGATTGAGGATAGTATGATGCATGATGATGATACTGCCGCGGTTAACGATGCATCCCGGAAGGCGGCGAGGAGATGGCGAATCATAGTGTCGGCATTCCGCATCGGTTGAACCTCGTTTCCATTGTGCAGGTAAGGTTCTGCTTGGGATGAAGGACGGGCTTGGAATTGACAAATGCTGACTGTGATCAGGTCGCTAATTGGGTCTGGGACTAGATTGAAGAGCACTGTAACCTGCGCCACGCCATCAATTGACAATTCCAAGGGAAGGGAAAGCTTCTCGGGCCGATAGCTTTCGGATCTCCAAACACCAACGCTTTTGCAAACTATATCGATACTGATCCTGCAAGTACAATGCTCCCCACCCCATCCACAGACCACGTCTCCTTCGACACCATCTACGAACCCTCCGAAGACTCCTACCTCTTCCTCGACACCCTCTCCTCCCCCTCCGAATCAGAATGGCTCTCCGAGCGCTTCAATGGCACCAGCATCCCCCTAGTCGTCGAGGTCGGCACAGGCTCCGGCGTCGTCCTCGCCTTCGTCGCCGGCAACTCCCACGAGATCTTCGGCCGACGCGACATCCTCACCCTCGGCACCGACGTGAACCGCAACGCCTGCCTAGCCACCCGCGCAACAGTCCTAACAGCAATCCAAGAGCGGCAAGCAGCCGCAGCCCCGAAATCCGCACACATCTCCTCGGTGCTGGGTGATCTATGCAGCCCCCTGCGCCCGGGCTCCGTCGACGTCCTGCTTTTCAACCCGCCGTACGTCCCGACGGAGGAATTGCCGCGTCTGCCGTCTGTGACGGAGCACGAGACCGCCGCGGAGGCGCTCTCGAGGGCTGCCAAGTTCGAGCGGGACTCGTATTACCTGTCGTTGACGTATGCGGGGGGCATGGATGGGATGGAGACGACGAATCGGTTGCTGGAGGCGATTCCGGGCGTGTTGCATCCCGAGCGTGGGGTAGCGTATGTGCTGCTCTGTGCGCAGAACCGGCCGGAGGAAGTCAAGGAGAGGATACGGGGGTGGGGAGGTGGGTGGAAGGCCGAGTCGGTTGGGAATAGTGGGACGCAGGCTGGGTGGGAGAAGTTGGTGATTGTGAGGATATGGAGGGATGCTTCTTAATAGCGGGTTATACATCCAATTACGACATGAAATACTGGGCCGAGCGCCCATCCAGGGGTTTGATTCGATGTCGATTGAATTGATGTAGGTACAGGTAGCGAGGCACTGCCGCACCTTCGGATGACATGCTGGAATTATCTGGCACCGCGATCTTATTCGTCTGAACTGTGTCCATTCGCTTCCTCGACCAGATCGGCCCGTTGATGTCAATTCGCCCCGGATGAGGACTGTTGCTGGTCTTCACGGACATCTTTGTGACACTGCTCACAAGAGCATTTTTGCAGGAAGTCACCCGAGCTCATTTCCAAGTGTATCTGCCTCTTGGATCCGTGGTCACGACTCTGCTTCCCAGGACATTTCCCTTCAAATCGAGAAGATCAACAGCGAGGTCGTAGATTATTGCTTTTCTTCGCCCATCATCACACAAGAGCAGAAAGAAGAAAAAACATATCACAGATATCACCCAAACATATCACAGACAAAAAAGAAAGCAAGTAAAACTCCCGAAGCTATAGATGGAAAAGAACCTATCCATTGTCCCCGCCTAGAAACCGCGACCACGTCCCCGGCCCCGTCCCCGGCCTCTACCACCGCGTCCACCACCACCACCGCGGCCGCGGCCCCGATCCGTCTCCTTGCGCGCCTTGTTCTTCGGTTTCGGCTGGTCGTCCACGAGCAGGGTATCCAGAGGCAAGCTGTCGGGGAGGATGTAGTACCGGATCGTGGAGCCGCGGATGTTGATCGTGTCTAGGGAGATGGGCTCGCGGCCCTTGGGTGTCATCTTGACCGTGCGAAGAGCGGTGTTCATCTGAGGAGAGACGGAGGTGATGGTGCCATGGAGGATTGTACCTTTTTAAATGCAGAGTGATGCGTCAGTCGCGACAAAGTCAAGCCACGGAGTATCCGAATGTAGGCCGGGTGTGGGAGTGAACACTGGCAACGCAATCGCCAGGTCACAAGGAGGACCAACCATTCTTCAGTTCAATCGTCACCGTTTCATTGGCGCACTTCATCAGAAACCTACAGACAAGCCAAATGTCAGTTTCGTCTCCCGGTAGCCAGTGCCGTAGTGCGAGACTCCGATTCGACTGCAATGTACTCACCGAACGAGCTTCATGTTGACCGATATTAATGTGCGAACACACAAAGTCCTTCTGGCCAAAAGCTGTGAAAAAGAAACGTAGCTGAATTAGGCCTGCTAAAAATGAAGTTGATCAGGAGAGTGGCAGGTGTTTCCGCCAAGTCTTGCGAATTGATGTTTCCAAAAGTGATTGCGGCTCAAAGATGATCCTGCGAGAAACGGCGAAGCTCCAGAGCACGTGACCGTGATATCCTCAATCCCACTTCTTGACCATCATCCTACACAAGGTTTACAATGGATGCATTTTCAATTGTATTGATCTCGACTCGTCGCTAAATGGTATCTCGTACAAGAAAAAAAAAAAGAAAAGAGAAAAGACCAACCAGCCCCAGCGCCAAACCTCAACATTTCTCCGAAACAGCACTACAGAACACCATGTCGCGCTTTAAATATGGCTATTTTATCATCATAAAACAAGATCTCTCTGAGCCTGAACGACGTCCGGGATCGAGTACAGTCAGAGCTGAATTCGTCATCAGATGAAGTCCCGTAGTCGGACGGCTCGGAGCTCGACTCCATGACGCTGTTCCATCCCATCTTCGTCCTGGCTCTCATTCATCGGGTATGAGGTCTCCTTCATCTGACGGTGATCCTATATCCTTATCCATTCGTATTTAGTGAGAACTGCCCCAGTCTCGTGGCAGTAATCCGCAACCGTTCGCTTGGACTGATGAGTAGATGGAGCATCCACCGGGCAGAGACAAGAAGTCGGGTGTGGCCGTTGCAGGAGTAGCAAACAAGGCTTTGGCGGGAACACGCAGGGCAGAGGACCGTAGGACAAGGGAGTAATAGCCCCTAATGGACACATACTAATGACAGAAGGCTCTGGAGATCCATACTGCCATCCAATGTCAGGCAGCGAATTTCATCCCACTCACGCAGAAGTTCATCAATCTGCTCACCCTGCCCAGAGGCATGGAGAATCTCTGCAATCACCGCATGTGTCGCAAGGAGGACCCGACTTGGTAGCTCATAGTCGGCGTGCTTCTTGAAGGTGATGAGTTGCTCACCATCCTGATTGCGGGAAGGCAATTCTTCGAGCAAGAGTTTCTGAAACCTTAGGTACGTCTTGGTCTTATAGGTGTTCTCTGTGTCCTGGTCAAGTAAGCATAAAATAATTCTATGATTTAGCGAAACACATACAGTTGGTATGAGTGCAAACTTTAGACTGCCAAAATCTTCATGGAGATGGACTATGACAACGAAGAGAACGTCGTAGTGGAGGTCAGAGAAGTATGAAGAGAGAAGAGCGGTAGTGAGAAGTAGGTATTATTATTAGGTGGTTTGGTATTATGTCTTACAGAACCAGCCATGGAAGGTCGGAAAGCAGAAACAGGAATAGAACACAGTACTCCGTACCGGTAGATAGCCATCTCCACTTGCATCGCCAGCTCTAGACCAGAAGTGGTGAATAGTAGTAGGATGCATGATTTCTAGTTAACTCTATCTACTCCATAGAGAGAAATCTCATTGCCTTCACACAAGAGAAGAAATTACTGTCAATACCAAAGATCCATCAAGTGGGGTATATGCAGACCTTCCGTCTGACATGCATGTAAAGTATTCTCTGCGCCTAACCATAAAGCACTGTACAACAACGATCGAGTTTTAGGTGCCACTAAGTGTTTATTAGGTCAGATACTTAAAGCGGAATACTCTACAAAGTATAAGTATCATCCTCGGAAAAGGGTAGAAAGAAAAAAAAGAACATTAAAGGTAGAAACCAATTCGTGTCCAATTTCATATCCTAAAATCTTTCAAATCGTCTGGTATCATAATGGTCACAAAAGCCAACAACCACGAGCAGAAGCCGTGTAAGGGAGAGGAAGAGCGACCACAAGAATGCTATACATCGCCATTTCAACCATGAGACCCTCTACAGCTCAATGAGACTTTCCTCAACTGCCGGTTTGCTTGGCGCAGCTTGTTGATAATGCACCGGAGGCGCAGACGCACCAATCGGGGAAACGTCTCCGCCAAGATACGTTCCATAAGGCGCAGCTGCAGTCTGCGAGTGTGTTGGAAGCGGTGGGCCCTGCGGAGGTTGTTGCTGGAAGTAGTATGGCTGGGCGGGAGGCGCCGTCGGCTGATGCTGAGGGGTAGGTTGACCAGTGGGTTGTATAGGATGAGAATCTCCGTATTGCATATAACCAGGAGATTGGCCCTGGTCTGTAGGCGGTGATTGTTCTGGTGCACTCGCCCGCGCAGCGACTGGCGCTCCAGATGAGTGATAGTAAGAATCTCGTCGCATGATCGGCGACGGCTGGTAAGGTACTTCTGTCTCCCCAGGCCGGGGACTTGAATATGCATTTGGATCTTGTTCTGGATGCGGTGCGGACGCGTAGTATTGTGTCGGAGCAGAGGGGCCAGGATATCCTGAAGGATTGCTGGGGAAAGGAGTGGAGGGAGCAGACGGTTGAGGAGATGCAACAGGAGGAACGTTTCCATTCCACGGCGGATTTTGAGGCACTGCCTGACTGGGCTGGTTATACATGCCGGAACTGATCGGACCTCTGGGAGCCGCTGCTGGCTCACGGATTTCCCTGCTGGACTGAGGGTATCCATATGTGTTACCAACTGGCTGCGCCCTATCGGCAACCAGGTTGCCGTAGTAGAAGTTTTCGGCTCCAGTTTTACTATCCGCGGTGTGGGAAGGCATTGAAGGGTACATATTGGGATATGGAGAGCCGCCTGGCGCAGTTCCGTATCCGAGCGAATGCTGCGAGTATGTACTAGATAATCGTTCCTCTAGCATACGATCGTAATATCGCACCACCGTGGAGAGCTTGGCATGCAGGTCAAGAAGAGTATCTATGGGCCGGTCAGTCAAATCTTCAAAGAATAATGGATCAACCTATCAGTAGAGATAATTCACTGACCATGCTTGCTCATAGTCTCCCCATAGCTGCGGGCAAGCTTAGGCCTGAGCGCACCGATGCTCTCGTACAGCTCTTGAATTTGGGGTTCTCGTAGGATAGTCCCCGGAGGTTGATGTTGTAACCGGTCAACGAGGGCGGCGAACAAATGAATGTTTTCTACCTCGACGGGGCTCAGCTCATAGGGATTTTTGGGCAAGGGTGTTGTGGTAGTAGTATCATGAGCTGAAAAATCCGTCGCTGCTGCATTACTCTTCAAGGCAGCCGCATGCTTCTTCTTGTGTTCCTCCATGTCCCGCAGAGAAGCCTCGATGGCGGCTTTCAAGTCCGCGTCTTCCTCCTCCTCGTAGTTGGCTTGAGTGGTCGTCTTTGCCGGTTCGTCATTGATCCTAGTTTGTGGAACGTAGCCAGAAGAGCCCTTGTTTTGAGCTTCTTCCAAGCTCAGTTGAAGCGCCCGCCGCAGATCATCATCAAAGCCACCCTCTGCCCTTGCGCCGCGAGGTTCCATCGCATTTGACTTGGTGATAGAGTTGTTCTTGAACACAGATCGGTCTGACAAAGACGGCGCGAATGACTTTGATGTCAATTTGGCATAGCACCCGTCATCGACGCGAACGGGCTGAAGTATTCCCAAATGTGGTAGGGGAAGGGTTTTGCTGGAGCATTGGGCATCGAAGACATTACCGCAATTGCGGCAATGGTGTTTGCGATTCATGAAACTAAATGGTGTACGGCAGCGCATACAAACGTCGGAATCGATCCACTCAGGAGGCTTTTCCCCCCAGGGATTTGAACGTTAGCTTCAACACAAGATCACCACCAATGGACAGACGTGAACATACCGCACTGCTTTCCAACATACTTCCACTAATTTCATTCTTCGGAGGGAAGCGGAAACCCTCGCTCTGAAGTTTTCGGTAGGTCTCGCCGAGATAGTTGAGATCCATGCGGCCTTGGGCTGCCATAGCCCAATCCTGAATGAGTTCCAGCATCTTCTCCTTCACATCAGTATTCAGGGGAGCTCCCTCCGCCGTGAGGAGAGACACTAGATTATCCATAAACTCGCGCGACGCAATTTCCGCCAGAAAATGGGTGCCGCCATTCTTCACGCATGTATCGGTTAACTAGAGAGGTATCAAGCCCATTAGCATCGAGAACAGACCCCACCTCCCAAGTCTCGGGTCGACCAACCTTCAATGTCGCAATCTGCACATTTGGATTCCTATTTTCTAGCCGCCGTTTGAGCGACCTCATCGCTTCTTTGGGCTGGACGCTTTTCGATCGGATAAGGTCGGAGATCTCGAGGTTGAGAGCAATGTCCTCTCTATTTTATCAAGGCAGTTAGATATGGCCTGGGCAGCTTCGACCACTGGAAACCCTCAAATCAAAGAAGACATACAGTGATGATGATGTCGCACGCTCAATCTGCTCGTCGAGCGGAGAAGTAGAGGAAAACCATCCCGCCATAGTGACGGTGTTAGAGAAGCCTCAAAATCGCTATTTGATTGATGAGAGCGGAGTACGGGATTGATGACGTTGAGAAACAACGGTGAGGGGCATTAGATCACAAAACTGGATGCGGAAACCTGAGGACAGCGGCCCTCCTGGGAGATGACTTCGATAGATTAGGAGTTCACAGAGGATACCGGAACATTGATAGGAAGACAGATGAAGGCGATGGTGTTGATGCATGTATCGAATCAAGCTCTAGGCAGATCCATCGATAGGCAATGAGGTACTAGGGCTGTAACTGGGCGATATATGCTTACCTAAGGCAAGGAGCAGCCCCATGTGGCACAGTCATTGGCCGGAGCACTGTTGTTATTGGATTCCTTAGGTGTCAACTTTCCGGTTCAGGTCATCAAATCAGGTGTCGAGGCAGAAAAAAGCATGTGGCGTCATAGGACAAAGCGGTGAGTAATGCCAAGACCTGTTTTGATACGGTCATTACGCCGATTGCGCATACCCCAGAAACGTCCCGCAGTTTGCGTCTGCCTTCGACGACGGTTCCATATCGTCGCAGTATTCTCTTTCAATCAATGTGTCCTTCCGTCCTTCTATCCACCCCTCGTCAGTCAGACATTCGTTGATTTACACTCTCTTATACAGGGGCACTATTTGCCCATCTTTTCGTTCAATATCTGCCCCTGGTCCTATCCTCTCCTCATCTGCTCCGATTCACAGACAGTTTCTTGTTTTGTACCGCCCCCGAGAACCTAGTGGCTCTCCCGAAGCGTTTCCCCGCGTTCCTTCCGTCACGGGTCATGTGTTAGAGAATATTTCTCTTCATCGCTGTATAATGACCTTGGATGCAGCAGCTTTACCCTCTCCGCCTAATTTTGCGCCGTGGAAGAATCCCGATCGGCCGCACTCCTTGGGTGGCATGCAATCGGGCGTGGAGCGACTTGGCAGATCAGGTTCACATCAAAATGGCAACCATGCCTCTTCCCGAACACCACGGTTTCCCAACATCAAAGATCTTCAAGATGAAGCAGCCGCTCTGGATGTGAACGAATCAACTCCGGTGCGTATTTCTTTTGGGATGATTCGCCTCGAGGTTTCTGCGGTGGCATGTCGCTAATACAAATTTCATAGCTGAGTTACTTGGTCGGACGAGCACAGGAGGCGATCGAGCTAGCGAGGGAGTATGCTGACACTGAAGAACTGGACAAAGCCTATGTGCAATACCTGCGTGCATCCGAGATCACTATCAACATCATACCGCACCATCCTGACTACCGCGTTACCGTCAACCAGAGCCCGGCATGGTACAAGCAATTTGCGAGTCTTATGATGGTATGCTTTTCCAGCTATGAGAGGGCGGTTCATGGTTTGAGTGAACACGCTTACGGCATTGGGATTCGCGACGAGTGATAGATCCTGTGGCTGACAAATTGATAGGCTGTGCGGACGAAGCAAGGGACGATGGACGATATCAAACAACAGATTTTGGAGGACAATTTGGCTAGCAATATCCAACCGCTGGGATCATCCCGGTTCACTACATCAGGATCTCAGGGGACCGTCGCGGTAACATCTCAGAGTGCAGCTTCTAGGGGCCGTCAAAATGAGCCAGGCGAGAGTTCCTTACGGATGCCGAGTCCCTCGGAGTTCCAGAGAGCGCCTGACACACGACCCAAGCCGAACAGATATTCGGCTCCTGCCGAAGACTTACTTGCTCAGCGCTTCGCTAAACTAAGGGCATCACCATATCCCGTCAATGGTCAAAATCTTCCGATTAATGGACAAAATGGTGCGACTAAAACGCCTTCGCCGCCTAAATACCTTGACGATTATCCTCCTCGTCCGTCCTCTTACATACAGCAAGGTTCACAATCCAGCTCAAATTTGAGCTCGCCCTCGAGACGCCCTCTAGGGCCCCGTAACATGGGGACAAGTCACAACGTGCCGAATCCGCCTCCGAAGATACCACTCAATACCTCTCTTCCTCGGGCGCCCGACCCAGCTTACAGTCCGATATGGACAGTGCCTTCTCAACCTCCATCAAATCCGCCGAGAACATCTACCGAGAGCTCGCGCCCCGTCAATCCACGATACTCGCAATTAGCCAACTCTCCACGTGGCAGTCCCAGTCGTGGTGGTCTTGATGACAATCCCTATCGATCGACGACGCCAAATGGCGTTCACCAGGTCAAAGAAGCTAGGAGCAGCTCCGCAGATCTACCGCATAGCACTACTATCACCGCTCAAGCTTTGCTGGAGTACCTTCGCAAATACAACGTTTTGCTGATCGATGTGCGATCTCGCGAGAAATTCGACGGAGGTCATATTTACGCAAAATCAATCATCTGCATTGAACCTGTGGCATTGAAAGAGAACGTGTCTGCGGAGGAACTTGAAGAGCGGCTAGTGGTATCCCCTGAACATGAACAGTCGCTGTTCGAAAGACGCAACGAGTTTGACCTTGTTGTGTACTATGACCAGAAAACAGACTCGGTCAGCTATCTTGCGGGGTCACCTGTTGGGACAACAGCTCCTCATCTTCGAGCCTTGCACGACACATTGTATGAATTTAATGCGTACAAGCCCTTAAAAGACGCACGCCCACCTGCGTTGCTATTGGGCGGACTCGATGCATGGATTGACCTTCTGGGACAGCAGTCCCTCGCAACATCGACAACTGCTGCCGTGATGGGATCCATACAGACCAAGAGGCCGGTGATGAGACCGGGTCGACCTCTTGGGAGGGTACCGACCATGGCGAGTGCCAATTCCAGCCTTGAAGTCCGAAAAAGAAGACTGCGCGAGTATAAGCCTCTGAATCCGGAAGAATTGACCGCATGGATGGAGAAGTCGAAGAATGAGGAGATTGACACAAGCACCTATATCGAGGAGGAAGCGCTGACAGAGGAGCCGGAAGACGCTTCTGGGGAGCAAGAGCCTCCGGTCACGCCTTTGGTGCATACATACGAGGACTTCTTGCGACGCTTCCCGGAGCCGCATGCAATTCAGGAGTCGATGGTTGTGCCGCACTCTCGCCCATCGATGCCTTCCTCAACACCCAATTACGCTGCACCTGTACCCGTTGCGCCATCACGACCTGCCCCCGCCGTACCCCGACCGAGCTATAGTGGCGTCTCGGATGGCCGGCAAATCCAGCCACCCCTGGAGCGGCAGAATTCTGCGACCAAAACAGCCTTGTATACTCCCAGCTCGATGCTGAGTCGCCTCAAGCTTCCGCGAACTGGTTTGACCAACTTCGGGGTGACTTGCTACATGAACTCGACCATCCAGTGTCTCAGCGCGACAATAATGCTTAGCAAGTTCTTCATTGACAACCGATTCCGGTTTTACGTTCAAAAGAATTGGAAAGGATCACAAGGCGTCATGCCTGGGCTATTTGCGAATCTGATTCGGTCGCTGTGGAAGAACGACGTTGAGGTGATCATGCCGACATCATTTCGCAACTTTTGCGGCCGCTTGAACCAAGAGTGGGCCATCGATCGGCAACAGGATGCAAAGGAGTTTTTTGACTTTGTGGTGGATTGTTTGCATGAGGACCTCAACATCAACTGGCAGAGGACTCCTCTCCGGCCGCTCACATTCGAGGAAGAAATGCAGCGGGAGCGGATGCCTGTGCCCAAGGTCTCCAAGATTGAGTGGGATCGCTACTGTCACCGGGAAGAATCCTTCATCTCCTCACTGTTTGCTGGCCAGCACGCCAGTCGACTTCGATGTACGACCTGCAAGCGGACGTCAACGACGTACGAAGCTTTCTACAGTATCAGCGTTGAGATTCCACCGACCGGCACGGGCGACATCTATCAGTGCCTGCGTAGTTACTGCCAGGAGGAAATGCTGAGTGGGGATGAAGTGTGGAAGTGTCCTTATTGCAAATGTGAGAGGGTGGCAACGAAACAGATCATCATCACCCGGGCGCCTCAGATTCTGGTGATCCATTTCAAGAGATTTTCAGCATCGAAAACGCAGAGTGCGCGCAAGATTCATACGCCCATTGACTTTCCTTTGCATGGGCTTCGGATGGATGATTTTGTCATCTCCCCCAGCCCTGGACCACCCAACGATGCCAGGGCTGCAGCCATGACCTCTGCGACCACAGCGCCTTTCACGTATGATGCGTATGGGGTCTTGCGCCATATTGGGTCGTCCATGGGTAGCGGACATTACATATCGCTGGTGCGGGATGCGCAGCGCCAATGCTGGCGCAAGTTTGACGATGAGCGGGCGACAGATTTTAACCCACGCGATCTGCGCTTCAAGGACCGGCTGCAGAACGAACAGGCATACATTGTATTCTACGAGCGAGTTCCGGCCAAGTGAAACTGCCATGATTTTGCATCCTGATGATTTTCGTTTTCGGATACACCTTGGGCATGCTCTGCTTTGAAAATGAGATGATTGTTTTGCTCAATTTGCAGGGAATTGACGGCCGATGACATGATACCTGATGATGATCCATAAGTGATGATTTTGACTTTGACCTTTTGTTTTTTTTCCCCTTTAGCCATGCATGTTTGACCATGATCAGTCCTTTAGCAATGTCATTATTGTGTATATAGAGGAGGGAGTTGGGTAGATACTGCTGCAATGGGAAGTATAGAAGTTCCTGAAAAGGTACTATTATACAGTTGTAATTCAAATGGCCCATGTCATCATAAGCCATTTCTTCTTGTATCTAATTGACCGGTGATGGACAGATTCCGCGGACACCGGAATCAGAGCCAGCCTCAGGCAGAAAACGACGGAGCCCGAGTACGCTATCCGACAGGTTTGCCGTAGTCGATCATCCCCGAGGTTACGGCTATCGACCCCAGAGCGGAGATCGATGAGGGTAGTTGTCTGTTGTAGACTTGCTGATGGGTTGCTTGTGAGAATAATGAACATTAAAATAGAGATAATTGGGTCTGTGATCTATCAAGCCATGGTTACTAGTTTTTTAGCGGAATAGACACTCTCTGTTGCATCTAAACTCCTTGCATGATACACACCTGAATTATAAGAGTGTTCTACGGAGTAGTGATGCATACCATCATGTTAGCCATCAATTGACAGAATCTTACGAACTCATACTTTCTGACATAGATACGTACCTACAACGACAGTGAGAAATGAGTCTAGGTAGATAAGAAACGTCAAGTGGAGTAGGAAGCGAGATCTGGATTCCGTTCTCCATAAGGGACAGCGGAAGGCCATTCCGATTCAGTCAGTCGAAGCATTCATCCTGGAGATGTTCTGCTGTTGGCCTGATTAGGAAGTATTATCCTGCGGTGCTTGTCAGCGCTGCGCTTATTCTTCTTAGAATACAAGTTCCAAGAGTTCTTTGACTATGGGAATGAAGAGAGCGAAGACAAAAAATACACAGAAATTATATAATCCGTCCATCCAGATCTCGGAGTATGAGGGAGGGACGGAGAGACAAGAGGGGAAGAGAAATAAGCGGCTTTTTATTCGCGGAGGAGGGACGCAGTCCTTGAGGATCTATCCAGCGCTATCAGACCACCTCTAAAGAGGATATTTAGAGTCAAGTACTACTAGTAGAGCAAAATATAAGATACCACAATTGTATCAGTAGGAGTATCCCTCTAGCCTAGCACTGATCACTCTGAAGGTGCCTGAGGAGTAACCATAACCGGATCAGATCCACGGCAGCAGAAGAAGCGGTGCCTGAGGCCTAAGCCAGCAGAATCACAGGCCGACCCCAGTTTCCTTCGGGATCAACCACCAACTAACTTCCCGCCGCCATTGGATTCTTCTTTTTTCGTCTCCTCACCGGCTCTCTTCCTGTCCTCTCCCTTTCTCCCTTTCCCTATTTCAATCTTATCTATCTATCTTTTGGCTTTGTCTCGATCCCTATTCTCTTCCCAACCCTCAGGCAATTTCCCTGTCTCTCCGTTGTTCGTTCCTGGTAAGTCTACTTTCCCTGTCTGCAGGCTTGTTTACTCCCGTCTTCTTCGGAGACTACCTGAAAAGCGAAACGCTGGCCTTATCGTCTGACATCCTGATGCCGTCGGAATTGCTGACTGCTGGGTTCCCCTCCCATCCTATTCTCCTCTCAATCGCTACTCTCAGAAAGTAACAGAAATCTAACAACCGTCACCAATTCAGTTTAATTAGATAAAATAATCACAATGTCCGCCTCCAAGGAATTCACCCTCAAGGAGATCGCCGAGCACAACACCAAGAAGGATCTCTACCTCATCGTCCACGATAAGGTCTACGACTGCACCAGCTTCGTCGATGAGCACCCGTACGTCTCATCTCGCCATACCTCTCTCCCCGAGACATCAAATCCAAAACTGACTTGAAATCCCCAGCGGTGGTGAGGAGGTCCTCCTCGATGTAGCCGGCCAGGACAGCACAGAGGCCTTCGAGGACGTCGGCCACAGTGACGAGGCCCGCGAGATCCTCGAGGGTCTGCTGGTCGGTACTGTAAAGCGCCTGGTGGGTTTTTTCTATCACCCCACGCTATGGCCGACTTTTGCGGATCCAAGCTAATTTGTCTCTTCTATGTAGCCCGGCGACCCTGCCCCCCGTGCTCAGCCTGCCCCCTCTTCCTCTGCTCCCTCAGGCGCTGCTGCCTCGTCCAGCGGGTTCGGCATGTACGCCGTCCTGGTTGTCTGCGCTGCCGTCGCTTACGGTGCCTACCAGTACCTCCAGGCCAATTCTCAGCAGCAGTAGATATGTCTGCAAGAGAAAACTGGAGCGACAAAATTCAAAAAAATATACACAAAACAGGGAATTTATACAGGAGAGATGCTGGTTTCGATGTGACTGTTTTTCTGTCTGCTCGCGATTCTGTTATTTCACAAGGGATTGCTGGGTGATGATACCCAATGCAGATATTTCTGTTACCTTCACTTCCTTCCGCGCTTGGTCTCCTACTTCTTTCGGGGAATTCCAAGTCATTTTTGCTCGGACGTTATATGATCATACTTATGCCTACGGATAATATAGTAGAGGAGCGATTTGGCTTCTGTCTTTTGTTTCTTTATCCCCTCCCCCCCCCTCTTATTATATCCCTTTGTCAAATAGACCGCTTTTGAATGTCTCTTGGTTCCGTTTCAGACTCCCTCTCGCCACAGAGGTGGTATACTTGCTCACTCCTGCCCCATCAGTGAAGTGTACCATGGATGATCAAGATAGACAGAAGTATGTGAATACAGCTTTGCTCAAGTAATGCAAAATAGAAGATACACAAAAAGAATGATAAATTTAGGACAAGAAAGAATCGAAAGTAAGCACATTGCCGATCACAGAGTGGAATGTTATAGAATGGAAATGCGTAAAGACCATCGTAAGGGCGTCCAAGATGATAAATGTCCCCGAGCAAAAAATCAGAACATTCATTCCAAGAAGCAACGGGAAAAGAAAGACGAGGCTCATCTGGGACCGCCGTTGAGTCCAGCGCGGACGGCGTCAAGAATCATCTCTTTTGCTTTCTCCAGTCCCTCTTTGCTGCCCTTGATTTCAATCGCCTCTCCGCGAGCTTGGTCCTTGGGCACGTTGATCCGGCATCCCGTCTGTTTGCGAATAGCGTTGATCTGGCTTCCGCCTTGGCCAACAACGAAACGGTATGTCTTGGGATCGGGCAGAATCAGGTAGCCAGTCGCAGTCTGCTGGGATGCAGAAGCAATGGCTTTCTCCAATGCCGACTTGGCTCTGGACACATTGTCGCTACTTCCAATGAGCACCCATGGGATGGTCGCGGGTTGCGTCGGGTCTGGGGCGGCAGCGCTGTGATCGACAACCTTCCAAGAGTGAGCCTCCACAGATTCGCTGGGCTCATCAGTGATTAATGGAAGGGACGACGCCCCGTCCGTCGTGGCGCGGGACTCCTCTGCAGCCGGTTTGGGTGGCACTTGCTGGCCAGCGTGGTCGACAGTGACTCGGTAGTCGTTGCGGAGGCGTCGGAAGAAGGCGCCGTTGTCTGCAACAACGTGGTGCAGATGCCGAGGAACTTCGACAGTTTCACCCTCCTGACCCTTCAGCATGGCAAGAATATGCTCCTTCGCACCCTCGACAGCGTTGCTTGGGCCCTTCAGCTTGATATCGGACCGTCCAGAGCCTTGTTTGGGAATGTCCAGGGTTACATTAAATTGCGATTCAATGCCGCGTCTTGTCTCGCCTCCACGACCGATGAGGAGTCTGTGCTGCGCGGGAGGAATCTCGACAGTGACCGTTACCTGGTCTTCGCGTTCCTTCACGAAAGCTTCGATAGCAGCAATGATGTTCTCAACGACCTTGCCATTTCCTTCCAGCTTGATAGTGGATTCACTGCTATCAGGGCGGGGGAACCTGACAATGCGCGATGCACTTCCATCGGTAGGACCACCGGCTTCGGCAACGATCTTGCGAATGTTCGCACCTGGGCATCGAGTCAGTTTTCAAGATAGGAACAAAGATTTATACCATCGCAGACTTACCGCCACCGCCGATCAAAGCCTTGTGATGCTTCTTTTCAACATCAATCGTCCTGGTGACGATAGCGTCGAATTCGCTGGAACGCTGCAGCAGGATCTTCTTTGCTTCCTCGACCTGCTGCTTTGTGCCCTTGATCTTGATCTGCACACGGCCCGAAGCGTCGGGCGCGTCATTGGCTCCCGGGACGTCGATTTGCGCCCCGGTATCAGCGCGCAGCTTGTCCATCTCCCGGCCACGCTGGCCGATCAGAGATGGGATCTGGCTCTGAGCGACGGATACCGTAGCCGAGTGAGAGTGGTCAATGACCCACTGCAACAGACTCAAGATCTCATCTCTGGCGGCATCCGCACCCTTGCTCGGACCCTTGACAATGACTTCGTCCGAGGCCTGGTTGGGGCGGATAGGACGAGACCCGCCGACTTCGCTAGAAGTGTCTGCCACGGATTGATCGTCGAAGCTAGGTGTTGCAATCGCAGCCCTTGGGAATTGGACTCGGACAGAGTAGCGGTCCTGGAGTCTGTTGACCTGGCTTCCCTTCTGGCCGATAAGTTCGCGGTGGTATTGTGCGGGGATCTTCAGAATGTGAGTGGTCTCATCCTCCAGTTTCTTTCCCAGATTGATGATGCGGGCTTTGGCAGCATCCGCTTTGGCCTTGGGTCCTTTGACTTCAACCTTGCCACTGTCAACCTTGATGTCAACATCGAATTCCTCGCGAAGTTTGTTGATGTTCTCGCCTCGCTTGCCAATGAGGAAGTTGGCAAACTTCTGAGGAAAGTCGAAGGAGATCGTGTAGCCTCTTTCGAGGTCATCTTTCTCCTGCTCCACTACAAAGTCCTGCAGCTTTGAAACCAACTCATCTACTTGTCGGGAAGGACCGCGCAGAGATACTTCGCACTTAGCATTACGAGCATCTCCAACGAGAGCGCGGACAGGAATCTGGTCATCACCCTTTGCCTGCTGTTCGCGGGCGATGAATTTGCGTACCTTCTCCTGGTACTTAGCAGGAACGTTAACGGACTTGGCAACGATATCATTCTGGTCTCCCAGAAGCTGCGTAAGGAACTCCTGCGCTTCCTGTAGGGTCTTCTCAAAGGCGGCCATTTCGGCCGGGGATGGCCTCTGGCGCGGGATTTCGGGCAGTGAGGTGGTGGCCGACGGCCCTTCATAGACGAGAACGACATCGGAGCTGTCCAGCTCATCGGGAACGAGAAGATGGACACCATAGTCATTTCGGAGCTTGCCGAGACTATGGGATTCAAGGTACGGGTGGTAGTAAGGATCGACGGAGACATAGCGAAGCCTTGCAGGAGGGTGAGCCTGGACCAAGTTCATGATGTCAGACCGTGCACGGATAGTATTCTTGCCGTCCCGGGAGTAAACCTCCCAGGTCACAGGGCCATCAGAGCTAGGCGGGAGTGCAATACGAGCATCGTACATCTGCTCCAGCTGCTGGATGATCCGTCGTTGCTGCAGGTACCGGGTGAGGGCACGTGCGTGTGCATGAGGTCCGGCGGGAGCGTTGGGATGTTGACGGGACAAGTCAATGCTGGCCATTTGCATGCTCGTAGCAAGGTCCATTGCACGATTAATACCAGCCTCGATGCAATCCTGCGGTCCGGTGATGGTGAGGAATTCACTGTCATCTGATGCGGGCGGCAGCACAATAGCACAACCCGTATCGGCAAGGAAGTCATGAAGAGCATTGGCTCCGTCCCCGAGGATGAATTGGTGCTGCCCGCGGTTGATGGCCAGCTGTCGAAGGGTAAGTCGCCGCTGAAGATCGGCGGCAAGCCTCTCAATTTCGGCGCGAGCTTCCTGTGCAGCAGTGCGCTCTCCAGTGATTTGGATGTGCTTATCAGAAGCTGGGATAAACTGCACACGCCCGGGTTCAGCCTCCTGTGGGGGAGGCTGGCTCTGCCACGTATCATATCGAGGCACATGCACTTGAGCCTTGGTACGTTCCTCAATAGCTTTCAGGTTCGCATTATGCGCACCTGCAATGAAGGGGAAAAATTCAGCCGGAATAGACTTGAGTCGCAGGCTCATGTTGGAGGCCCGCTCCTTAACGATAGCTTCAATTTCCCGGCGAGCCATCTCTGCCGCAACGGCGTCACCTTCGATCAGGACGTCGATCGTGTCGTTGTCGTCTTCGTCATCTTTTGTGGCCGAGTCATCAGCGCGGGGCACTTGGACGCGTGCACCCGTCCGCTGCTGAATGTCTTGCACAATTGCACCTTGCCGGCCGATAATGTGGGCGCGGGCGGATGTTGGAATGGGAACGCGAACCGATTGCTAAATTCTCTTGCGTTAATGAAAACAACAGCCATCAACCAAGGTGATATCAAAGCATACCTTGGATCCTACTTGCTGCGCAACCTCCTTGAGAGCCTGTCTTACGGACTCGACTGAGCCTTTGCCCTCAAAGATGATCGAGCCTCCAGGTCCGCCCCGCATATCGACATTGGCCTTTGAGCGCCTAGATATGTCACGGAGAATATCCTTCAGGGGCTTCTTGAGCTGCGCTCGCGGCATCATCTGAGAGGGTGCTAAACGAAGCTGCTCCATGTGTTTACCGGGAAGACTCATGATTCTAGGAACATCGCCTGCTGCTGACCGACAACTGGTTAGATCAAGCCGCAGCGCAAACCGGGCGACAGAACAACATACTCGCTTGTGGGCGTCCAGCGACACCATTGGCAAGAGCAGCAGCGGCAGAGGGCCTGGCGCCCCAAGTAGCTGCAGCTGGTGCCTTGGGCTTCGGGCCACTTCCCAATGCGGGGAACAGCTCCTCGGAGCGGACATCGAATGCAGGAGCCTTTTTAGGAGCCGCCTTGGAAGCCGACGGTGTAGCGGCAACTACTTCCTCGACTGCAGCTGTGGGTTGGGCGGGAACTGCCTGTTGGTCCTTTACCAACGAAGATGGAGGGGGATGCAACAGATCGTCTTCGTCCACAGTATCCTCCACCGTCACCTTATGCGCCTCATTGCGGGCATGCTCCTCCTCCAGCATGGCTGCAAGGGACTTGGCCCCACCGTTGACATCAGTGTTGTGTACTTGAGAAGCCATCATCGAATATCGTCAATTGACACAGAGAATGAGAAGTATGTACTCGAGATGGGAAGGAAAGGTGAAAGTCTAATAGATAAGCCTTTTTGATGCATGGATTAGTAGGTGATCTTCATTTTAGAAAAAGCCAATGCGGAAACATTGAACATACCAGAGCAAAGAAGCACCGCTAATAAACAACGTGTAAATGAAACTGACAAAGAGTTTCTAATGATATTGATAGCCAAATATTGTATCCAAAATGTTCGGAGAAGAAGAGTAGAGAGCAATTGCTGATCTGTGGAGGCTAAGAGGAAAAGGGACACTGCATCACCAAAATTAGCGGGAATGAGGAGAAATAAAAAGACAATTGAGAGGAAAATTGATCAAGAGGGGAGAAGAGAAGAAGGATAAGTGAGGAGAGAGGAGGACGAGACAAGAAAGGGAAGTCAATGCTCGTGCTTTACGGGCAATGATGACGGTGATGATCAGAATAATTTGGGGGGAAGAGAAAGAGGAGGAAGAGGACAGACAGCTCGATTCGCCGGAGTATGGTATGTACTAGACTAGTCTGGTGGAAAGACGGAGCCGACAGAAAGGTAGCCTTGTCCCTCCCAACAGTTGTACTGAGCAATCCAATCCTCATCTCCTGTTTGATTATCCTACTATGGAGTTAATCTCATTTGTGAGCATTGGATTCCATTCCGCAGAGTATTTATTTGAGATGACATCAATCAAGCTTCTCAATTGGGTGTTTGGGGACAGAATTGCGTGCTGTTGCAGGACATGTTGGCCTCAGGCTTCCGCACAGAGGTTGTTTCCGCCAAGTCCACCCTCTCTGAGATTTACAAAGTGAGTGAGATGGCCAAAAGCATTGGTGTAGTTCACTCAGATGGCATGAACTGGTCAGAATATCTCATGTCATGCTCGAAGGTAATAATTCTGTATTATGTGTGAAGTTGTGACTCTAAAATTGCTCATGAGCACAAAGGATTGGATGGATTGGACCTTATATATATCACCAACGCTGATCATTGTTGACTTGAGTTTATTAAATGAACAGCTGAGGGTCGATAGAGAGGTATCCACTACCTAGATAGCATGAGTATCGGTAATTAGATATAGAGAGCCTGCAAATGGCTTCATCGAGGTTGCTACCCATCCAACCGATGTTAAACATCGTAATCATGTGCCTCAATCTTCCATACATAATTTGATACTTTGCATCTAATAGACTAAAGCCACAGCAAACCAGTCAATTCCTCTTCCTAATCCATCCAAAAATGCTAAAGGGAAGTCTGGCTTGCCAAAACTTACCTCTATTTACCACAAGGACCTTGTCCCCTATACTAATCTAAAGTAGCAGTGGTAGCACAAGCTGGTATATAAGGCGTCACCTACGAAATAACTTATGGACAGCTTCCAATGATTATGAAAATAAGCATAAACTGAAGAGTTCCCCATCGACATGTGAGTTAGACTGTCGCAATCAACAACATAAAGTATCAGTCTAGAGACAGTGTGGTTATGGCCGCTGTACACCCCAGGCTACCTACACCAATTAGGGGGCTCTAATCCCGCACTTTCATGCTGCATGGGACTTCCTCATGTGCCTCGTGCAGCTCCTGTCGATGTCCGATATATACTAAGATAGATCTCCTCTATCATCGAATATCACTGACGATCAAGTTCTTGTTTCTCAAGGAGTGATACCTATCCTTAGTCTTTTCCGACCCACAACTAGCGTTGTCGGTTCATCCAGCCACTCAGACGTGCTCCCGAAGGCCAAGCCAGGCCCGGTGCGACCCAAAAGCTTAAGTAGAACATGCAGTTGGTGACAAAGTTACTTGCGTAGGCAGATTAGCAGAGGCTGTTCTCATAGACTCATTACCAACAATCTGAATCAATTCCGGTTTCTGACTTTTCAAAACTTAATCTCAAGACACTTTGGGACCGCACTCACCAGTGGCGCGGGACAGTGAACATGGGAATAATACAACCCCGATTGTTCGGAGGCTAGACTTGTATCTCTGGGGCACTGACACACGCACACACGACTGTGGTCTTGTGGAATATCGACGAGATAAGGCCACTAGCCCCACAAATCGTCTTTCAATCTTTGAGGTAAAAAAAAATGAGAAGATAGCAGAGACTGACCTCCGTCTCTCGACGGAACAGCCGAGGATAAGCTCATTCCCCGATTTAAAAGGTCGCCACGCCCGTCCAGTATAAGAAAGTAGAAAGAGGCTTTTGTGGGACGCTTTTTTGTCGCTTCCTGTGAATTCCAAGCTTCCCATCTACCCTCGATATGGACTCACGCGGCCTCGATGCAGAAGAAAAGGCTCAGCCTGAGCCGACCTCCATCCCAGTGGAAGGAGAAGCGCCAGTCAAACCGCGTGGTCTGCTCTCTCGAATTCGCTACTATGAAGAGCTGCTGGATCGCAAGTTAGGGATTGAATCGCACAGTCTTGACAGGGTTCTTCCTGAGAATCGCAAACCTCCTAACTCTCTGACAATGGCTTTCATGTGGGCGTCTGCTACAATGAACATCAGTTGTTTTAGCACAGGGTTCCTGGGAAAAGAATTTGGATTGTCGTTGGGGCAGACCATCGCTATCACCATATGTGCGACCTTACTTGGTGCCGCTGTGACGGTTCGCATGCCATTTCCTATTTCTCTGGACCTTCGTAGAGCGATTTGCTCTTCCCGTTTTGGGTTTCTAGCGGCTTACGTTTACCCCTTAGGGCTGGTGCGCCACTATGGGGCCTGGTACTGGTCTTCGTCAGGTTGCGATCTCTAGATACTCTCTAGGATTCTATCCTTCATCCATCATCGCTGCGTTGAACGTGATCGAGCAACTCGGTTGGGCATCTGTCAACTGCATCACTGGTGGTCTCGCCCTCAGCGCCGTTTCCGACGGCCACGTGTCGATTGCAGTGGGCGTGGTCATTGTTGCGTGTGTCAGTTTTCTCTTCAGTTTCGTCGGTCTCAGGGGAGTCCTGATGTATGAGCAATACGCGTGGATTCTATTCTTCATCATTTTCATGATCATCTACGGCGAGTCTGCGCATCGGGCCAACCTAGCGGCCCCTGCTACAGTTACCGGTCTCACCAGGTCAGGAAATGCTCTGAGCTTGATCGGCGTGATCTACGGCTCCAGCGCATCCTGGAGCTCCATTGTCTCAGACTTTTACGTGCATTACCCGGTGAATACCCCCAAGATCAAGATCTTCCTATACACCACTTTGGGGATCACGATTCCAACCTGCATCGGAATGCTGCTCGGTGCCTGCATCAGCTCAGCTTTGGGCACGAATCCTGAATGGGCTGCCGCCTACGACAATGGTATTGGAGAAATTCTCAAGACCATTATCTACCCTGGAGGGTTCGCCAAGTTTCTCTTGGTTCTTCTGGTTCTGTCTGGAAGTATGTGATATTCTTTGACCGAACTACATTCCGCTCCAGCATGACTTCTCACTAACATACCTCTTTAGTTGGCGTCAATTGTATCGCTATCTACTCAGGCGCGCTTTCTGCGCAGCTTTTTGCCAAGCCATTTGCAAAAGCCCCACGGATAGTCTGGTCTTTCCTCGTGTTCGTCTGCATTCTCCTTCTCGGTATCGCTGGTCGAGACCACCTGTTGGACGTCCTGGAGAACTTCCTGTCACTGCTGGGCTACTGGAACACGTCTTTCTTCGTGATCCTTTTCACCGAGCACTATCTATTCCGCGGGGGTAGCCTCGCAAACTACGATCTCGATGCGTGGGATACACCATCAAAAATGCCTGTCGGTTACGCCGGACTTACTGCTTTCCTATGCGGTGCCGCTGGATGGATCGTCGGCATGGTGGAAACTTACTATGTCGGTGCTATTGCGAAGATGATAGGTCAAGATGGAGGAGACGTCGCCAATGAGTTAGCGTTGGTCTTCACCTCGGTTGCTTATATCCCTCTAAGGAAACTGGAACTCAAATACGTTGGGAGGTAGATGGGTTGACCTTTACAAATGTATAATATTCAACAATTCAATCATATTCTAAACTGAAGTCCCTGATTGCTATAGAACCTAAGGAAAGATTGATCAAGTTTATTACTGAAATGGGTGCCACCTTTTCGATGCCACAGATATTCAGGCGATAGTAGACGGCTGTCCCAAGTTAGAGGACTTTGGTTGGGGTATGTGTGAAGAAGACTTACTAAGTCCCTCCTAGACTTGCTAAATTTCTCTAGTCTGGAGAGCATTGACTCGCTTTCACTACCACAGAATGATATATTATGTATCATTTGTGGGCCTCCAATGCTGAGATCTAGCTATGTCGTCACTTACCAGTGCACGAGCAAGGTGAACCGACCGAGTTTCTGCCAAATGGGTTTCTTCACTGCTTTGTGAACTACTACCGCCCCTCAATCTTTCATGTTAACCTGGAAAAAGTGTCTTACTCACGGATCCTGTGGGACTTTGTTTCGACAGACCTTAGCCAGGAAGAACGGGAAGAGATGGAATATGAGCTCATGTCCGAGGGGGTTTCTAATTCTGAGCTACAGGACCTCGGGGTGAGCGAGTCGATGGAGGTTGATATGGAGAACGTTGGCATTCCAGGTCCATCTATCAGCGGAGAGGACGATCTTCCTACCTTCCTTGCAAGCTTAGACTTCTTTTCATGAGAGACGTCGATGACTGAGCTCAAGAAGATGCCAGTCCGTGTAAGCTGGAGCAGTCACGGTGACAGTACGATGGTGAATGCGGTTCGGTTCTATGTGATGCAACCCATCTGGCGGGATCAGTTTAACGTTGAAGATCCAGTACAAGATGAGAGTATATGTGGAGACCCCGACCTTGGTGGACAGACCTGCAGGGCTTGCCATGAGGTTCCAGAGAAAGCAGCAGCAGATGTGCAAATCCTACCATATTGGCCTGTCCTTTTCCGTGCTTGAGAGCGTGGCCAGATTGAGAACCTGACTCTAGGAAATCACTAACATCCAGGCCGATTTATCTCATCTTGGTCGACAGGTATGATTTGATACTAGGCTAAGAACAAATCCAACACTACCTAGGCGTAAGCTGAGGATGAGGGTGAGATGACGATGGTTGATACAAAGCGTAGGCCAATGGGATCAGAATGGATGTCCCGCAATGTGTTTTTCTTTTTGGAAACCTGGTGAGCATAATAATATGATTTACTAGTACTCCGTAGCTTACCGGTAACTAGATACTACTACTTAGATACCTGACGACCTAGCAATATGTATGATGTGAGGTGTTCTGTTATCATTGAATGGGAACGTGACCGTTCAGGACTGGCCTCTCCTGTTTAAGGCAGTCTTCAATGCAGTTCGAAGACAAGAATTGAGATTCTATAGCTTTCAACCACTCGGACCAGCGAATATCATCAATGCCATTCATGATTCTACCACGGGCTCCAGAGATAAGGACTATCCGAGCGAGACAGGACGAGCGAATTTGAAAGAGACACATGTCTGCTAATGCTGTGGCCAAACCTGTGACTGGGATACAAGCATAGACGCAGGGGGGAAGTGTTCTCACATATCCGGACGATTCAAAACGCTGGTGTACCTGCAGAAGGTAAAGCTGTACCTATGTAACTGCCTAGGATGTTCCGTGAGTGTCCATTTGAATGCTTGCCTGTCTCGACCGAGGATGAGTACCGAAATAAGGGAGACGGAAGGCGGGAGAGGTCTGAGCACCCTCGATTTTGTCCTACAGATGGTTTCGAAATTGGCCGAGTTTGATTGTACGAAATTTCTGATTTTCTCCAGACATGTCAGCCTGATTAATCAGTTAGTAAGTATGTTCTGACAGCTCTGGCAGATTTTTGCAATGATGTGTGTTGCTTTCTTTCAAGGTCAAAGAAAAAGAAAAGAATATGGACTCCGCAGTTGATATTGGCACAGGACCACCGACGACATCATCTGTCTCAAAGGCTCGGAGTAAATCACTGCACTAAATAAACAAGAAGAAAATTCTTGACACATCATCATCGTCATCGTCTTTCTGATCATCTGTGGCTGCTCCCTCTCTTTGAAAATAACATTAGTCTAGATCATTCCTAAAGAACCTCTTCGCACAGTATCTTCTGTCTCTTGTGGCTGTTTTCTCAAACATATTGATTGACAACAGCCCGATTTTCAATGGTATCAGACTGTAACATAACATAAGGTCGAACAGCACACCTAGGTACGCCTTCAGCAGTCAACAAATCAACGGGCCCTGAAGCCCTGACAGAACACTGACAGAACACCGCATCCATCACGTCTTACTCTCAAGTACAGTAGCTCGCTGGTTGGAAGGTGGGGTAGGAAGTACAATCTTTGTGGCTTTGTGCCCAGCTTTGATCAAACGTCCTAAAAGGAAGAATGAGACATCATCCATGGTCCATGATCTGTCTATCAACCTACTCCCGCCCCCTTACAGAGTATCACAATCATGATTTCTGGTGTGGGATGTAGCAATTGGCTACTGTCGGAATAAAAGTACGTCTCTGAAGATCGAACAGAATGAAGATTAAAGTTCTAGAAACCAATTACACTTCTGTTCTGTAACATGACCCAAGTCTTTATGCGAGGATATCAAGCCAAGCGTTTTTCTCGACGGGGCTGCCAGACTGAAAGGTTCATCTTCCATCCCCGTCACCATGACACGGGGTGAAATAATGAAAGTCGACTTTCTTAGATCGACGATTTGATACAATAGTTATCCAACTACCTTTTAGATAGAGATCTAGTAGATATACATCGCAAGAAATGATAAAATAACTTATATCAAACATCTACAGGACTTTTAATGGGGTAAATAATGGCATCCCCGCTGCTGCTGGTCGAGCCAGGCAATTTAACTCAATCAAATTCGAGAGTCAGGATCGAGGATAATAATAATAAGAGTTTCCCGCTCATCTATCCCCGACTTTTACCACATTGTCACTTGGCTGGAACTTGTCTGCATCACAATCATCATCATCACCATCATCCATCCATCCATCCATCCCCCTGTCCCGTCGTTGTTGGATATTCCTCCTTGTCATCCCCCTGGCGCACTACTGCAGATCGGTGTGCTGAGCTGTCGGGCCTATGCATTTTCCCTGCAACCTGGTGGTTTGATCTCTCACACTCGACTTGCATTACTACCTATTCTCCTTGCCCACCTTAGAAGATAGATACGTATCACTGCTTCTTCGGCTTCTACCCTTGCCAAACGTCGAATTTCTGTCACCGCCTATGTTGGAGTTTTTTTTGCTGTGACTGATCCAGCGGCTCTCCACGTGCTAACCGCTGGTTATTGTGGTTACGCCGTTACGGACTGCGGTAGACTCCTAGCCCGCGGCAGCTTCTTTCGCTCGCTCCCCTTGAAGTCCGCCTATCTGGGTTTTCATCCCGTCCCGCAAATCACTCGATCTTTGCAGCAACACAGCGGTATACTTTTTTTACCCCCCCCTAATCTTTCGAAAAGGTCAATCTATCATCTCACATCAAGATACATCTACACATCCCTTTCACAAACCTGCGACCGCCAAAAAAGATACAGACGGGATAGCCAGGAGCACCGCCTCACCTGGTGGCTTTCCCCCACCTTCTCCCAATCGAGCCATTCAAGCATACCCGTCACCCACCTTGTCACTACACATCAATTCGCCGAACCCCCTCCTAATCGCACATCATGAGCCACGACAGTTTTTCTTCCTTAAAATTCAGACGAACGTCTAGCAAACTCCAAAAAGACCCTCCTAGCTTTTCTTCCCGTATCCTTAGAAGCCAGCAGAGCAACACGTCACTCAAACGACACCCCTCGGCGCCTGTCTATCCCCGTTCCTCCGCCAGTGGAAGTCGAGAACATTCGCGCACAAGATCCAACGCATACGGTTCCTCCTCATCTTCTCTCGATCAACACAGTGGGGGTCTATCTCCTGTTCTTGCTGGCGGCGACTCTCACAATTTCTTTTCGAACTCGTACACGTCGGCCAAGTCCCGCCCGGGGCGATTCTCTTTCAACACCGATCCGAGCTCTGATGAATTGACCAGTTCCCCGTTTGATTCGCGGGGCATGCTCAGTGCATTGGAAGAGAACACCGCCGAGTCCGAGAAAAGTCCCCCGCCGCAACCGCCGACGTTACGATCCTACCACACCAGCCCCGATTCCCGCGGACTCAGACAGTCGGCGAGTTTTACCGCTTTACAGAACCGTATGGACGCCTTCACCCAGAAAAGCGAAAATGATCAATCGACAAACACGAAAAGGCATTCGGACGAGGCAAATGGAACAAAAGTCTTTGGGAGGAGTAAGAAGAGTAGCTTCTCGAGCTTTGTCAACAGCATGTTAGGTTCTCCCCGGGGTATCAAGATCTCCGCCCCCGAAAACCCTGTTCATGTCACCCATGTGGGCTACGACAACCAGACCGGCCAGTTCACCGGGTTGCCGAAAGAATGGCAACGACTCCTGCAAGAAAACGGCATCTCCAAGAAGGAGCAGGAGGAGCACCCTCAAACCATGGTCGACATTATGCGATTTTATGAGAAAAACGCTCGCGGAGACGATGAGGTCTGGCACAAGTTCGACCACGCCTATGCTCATCATCAACCCACCGCGAACACACCGGTGGCCCAACGAAACTCACCTCCAACGAGCCCTCGGTTCCCGCAGAACCACGAAGGCAGTTTTGAGAATCCACGCGCCCCCCCTCCGATACCGCGGGGTGCTCCCGCAGCCACTCAGGCGATTTCCCCACCAATCGGTGGGCTTGTTCCCAACCGGGCACCTCCAAAGCCTCCTGCTCCAGCCAACATGACACCTGCTCGACCTGCACCGCAGCCCCCAGTGACCCGGCCAACTCAGGACGCATATGCTAACCAATTTGGCACGCCTCCCATCCCAGAATCTGAACCGTTGCCGTCCGAGGCGCAGCGCAGCCGGTCGAATTCTAAGACCAACGGTGTGCAACCGCAATGGGTGCAGCCAAGTGCCATTGCTTCGCCAGCTCAGTATCAACAGCAGCAGGAGCAAGCGATGGCTGCCGCTCAACAAGCGATCGTACAGAAGCAAGTGGAGCGCAGCCGAAGCCAACGCCAACAGCAGGCACGCGGACCAGAGCCCAAACAGCCCATGCAACCGGGACATTTGCAGCATGCCGACGACCATTCTAGTGCGTTGCAGGGCCCTCAGAAGGCGCAGCCCGTCCCGGCAGCCCGTCCGCGGCAGCGCCCTCGTCAGAGTAATACTGTGGATGTAAGGGCGCGGTTGCTTGCTATCTGTACACCAGGTGATCCAACGAAGATCTATTATAATCTAAACAAGATCGGTCAAGGAGCATCGGGCGGCGTTTACACTGCTTATCAACATGGCACGAACAACTGCGTCGCAATCAAGCAAATGAACCTGGACTTACAACCAAAGAAGGAGCTTATTATTAATGAGATCCTCGTCATGAAAGATAGCAAACACAAAAATATTGTCAACTTCCTCGACAGCTACCTCCATGGCTTGGATCTGTGGGTAGTGATGGAATATATGGAGGGCGGCAGTCTGACTGACGTGGTTACGTTCAATATAATGACCGAGGGACAGATTGCAGCCGTGTGCAGAGAGGTAAGCTTGCCATGGCGAAGTACAAGACCCGTGGTATAATGCTGACAGCCAGTCAGACTCTGAGTGGATTGCAGCACCTCCACTCAAAGGGTGTCATTCACCGAGATATCAAGTCGGACAATATCCTTCTCTCCTTGGATGGCAACATCAAGCTGAGTAAGTCGATTCATCATCCCATTGCGTTTCCCCTGCTAACAATGCGAAGCCGATTTTGGTTTCTGCGCCCAAATCAATGACTCGCAAAATAAGCGAAACACCATGGTTGGAACCCCGTACTGGATGGCTCCTGAGGTCGTCACGAGAAAGGAGTATGGCCGGAAGGTTGACATCTGGAGCTTGGGTATCATGGCTATCGAGATGATCGAGGGCGAGCCGCCATATCTGACTGAGTCGCCTCTGCGAGCCCTGTACTTGATTGCCACCAATGGCACACCAACCATCAAAGACGAGCATAACTTGTCACCAGTCTTTCGTGATTTCCTGCATCTTGCACTCAAGGTTGATCCCGAGAAGAGAGCATCGGCGCATGACTTATTGATGGTATGTTTACTCGATCCACCGTACCCTCGAGGGCTATTTGGTACTAATCTTTATCAATTTAGCATCCTTTCATGTCCCTGTGCTCCCCTCTATCCCACCTGTCACCGCTTGTGAAAGCTGCGCGCATGAGTAGAGCTCAAGAAAAAGCTCAGAAAGGGGGCGCTTGATCTCTTCTCATCTAGTTGCCTTTCTATATGTGTCGATGTCTTTGTCTTCTCTCCCTAGATACCCCTTGCTCCTGATATTCCTTATTTTGCTGCATTATGATATGCTGGTACTGCATAATGGCAGAATATTTATGTTTCTTTTTTTTCGCTGCGTTCTTTTCCGAGCTTGGATGTCATAGATGGCAATGACCTGACCGCAATTGTTCCTACATCGTCCTTCCCCTTTTCCTTCTTCTCCCAATTTTCAGCCCTACTAATACCTTTCGCTTCTCCCAAGGCCTATTAGCTCTTGGACCATTTCATTTGATGTTCGGGATGCTTTGTCTTGAAGCAATGCCCTTCCATCGCATCCTCCTTCTTACCTCTTACCATTTTTTGAGCGCTGTAGCATGGATGTGCGCCGGAGAAAGGTGCACGCCATCATTGAGTTGAATGATGTCATGTGCCTTAGCTCCTATTATTCTGCTGCTACAGCTATGTGCCGGTGCTCATGTCGACTGTTTTGTGTGGGAGCTTGACTGAAGTATTTTGAGCTTGGTTCTTGAGCCTGTACTATCTCTGTAGACTTTTGTCCGCTGTACTCGGTTCTCATCCACTCTCTCTTTCCACTGAATGATCTGATGCTCTGCTTATAGTCACTGCTATTCTTCACGACGGGCCATTTTGATTCAACCGCACGCCACAGCTGTCCGAAAAGTGTACAAACCTTTCTTTGCTGATGATCATTCAAAGACATACCTGTACTAGTCAATGCAGCGACTAAGAGCAAGGTCTTGAGCGTCTTCTAGTTTCTATAGTGCTCATGACAATGCAGAGTCATGCAATATGATCTATTTTATACTGATTAGCTCAAGGAATGTTGCCCCCAAATCGATAAGAGACGTAGATAACATCAGGAGCGGTTCGAGGCACGTAGAAATAGTCTTACTGCATCTGGGGTGTTGATTTTTTACCAAGTGATGTTCTTATTGCTCAACCGAAAAGGAAATTGCCGTCCTCTATATCCGTAGTGTTGCAGCTATCAAACTGGAGAATACTGCCCTATGCTACGGAGTCGGCATCGTCATATTTGAAGCCTTCCCCTGCCCTGCTGACTCAGGGTGGAGGATCCAGTTAGCGTCACGGGCACTGCCCTGCGGCTGCGGTCCATCGTCACCTGTTTTGCATCAGGTTGCAGCCTTTACATTTTGCACCCACTTCCTCTGAACTGTTTTTGAATTGAGCTTCCTGTGAGAGCTCATCTAGCCAAGCATCCTGCGACATCCTGAAATATCTGCGTCCCGTCCCAGGCCGAAACTATCTGCACATACCGACCGAACCGTTACCCCCCAGGAGCTATCTACTAGCTACCTACCATAGCTGACGCCGACGGACTGAACCACTGCCGTCAAACATCGACAGCAGGGATTATCGCCTCAATTGCTAGAAGCCGCTTTATATACCGGTCTTTTCGAATATCTTCTACGTCGGCATTTCGTTGGGTCGAAAAGAGCAGCTCATCTCCGACACACAATTGTTCTGCCTGGGCTGGAGGGTTGAGACAAGAAAAGAAGTATGTTTCGCGCACAACAGAACGCATTTGATGATGCAGTCGGTAAGTCTTGTCCTTTGTAAACAGGTTGTGCTCAGGTATATTGCATGTTGTTGGAAGATTGCTAACAGTTTTTTGCTTGAACAGCTAAGGCGACGGACGAGAACCTGACCTCCGAGAACTGGGAGTATATCCTCGTATGCGACTCTTTTCAATTTAGTAGTTGTGTGCAAAAGGAGGAACTAATGTTGGATAAACTTGGTTTCTAGGACGTCTGCGATAAGGTTGCTGCCGAGGAATCAGGGTAGGTTTGCCACTGAGCGTTGATTCGAGTCCGGGACTGCAGTTGATGCTGATGGGTCTTCTCAAAAGGGCTAAGGATGCCGTTGCTGCGATGATCAAGAGATTGGCACACAGAAATGCCAATGTGCAACTGTATACTCTAGAGGTTTGCGCTCCTTGCGAACGTGGAATAATTGCCTTTGGTGTCTGACGCTCGGTTCCTGCCTAGCTGGCCAATGCATTAGCTCAAAACTGTGGCCCAAAAATACACCGCGAACTCGCGTCGAGAAGTTTCACGGATGCTCTTCTTCGCCTCGCCAATGACCGGGTGAGCTCAGCGCGCTGGTCTCTTGTGGATAGTACTGACAGGACACGCTGCAGAACACCCATCAGCAAGTCAAGCCGAAGATTTTGGAGCGCATGCAGGAGTGGGCGCAGATGTTTGCCAGCAACCCCGATTTCGGAATCATGGAGCAGGCCTACATGAAATTGAAGACGCAGAGTAAGCTCACGGACAAGCAAAGAAGCCCACGATGCAAGGACTGACCTCTTATTCTCAGATCCCAATTTACAGCCTCCGTCTAAACCCGGGAAACGGGAGATCACTGACGCGGACCGCCAGAAGGAAGAAGAAGAATTGCAGATGGCGCTGGCTCTTTCCATTAGGGAGAAGCCGAGCGCGGCTCCTGAGCCCAAAGCGGAATCTAGCACGTCTACCTCCGCACCAGCCAGCCAGACACAAGCAGCCACATCGCAAGCGGTGCCATCAGGTACTTCCGCCGCCACCGTTTCTCGGGTCAGAGCACTGTTCGACTTCCAGCCTTCCGAACCGGGTGAATTACAATTCCGGAAAGGGGACATTATTGCTGTGCTCGAGTCCGTGTACAAGGACTGGTGGAAGGGCTCATTGAGGGGCCAAACTGGAATCTTCCCCCTGAACTACGTGGAGAAGCTGCCAGATCCAACGGTAGAAGAGTTGCAGAGAGAAGCCCAAATGGAGGCGGAAGTATTTGGGCAAATCAAGAATGTCGAGAAGCTTCTTACGCTTTTGAGCACTCGTAGCTCGGAGTTGAATGTGCAAGACAACGAGGAAATCACGGCATTGTACCACTCGACATTGGCAATTCGCCCCAAGTTGATTGAGCTCATCGGGAAGTATTCTCAAAAGAAAGGTATGTCGATAAAAATCCCGCGTTGCAGTTCTTTGGCTAATATCTACCAGATGAGTTTACGCAGCTCAATGAGAAATTCATCAAAGCCCGCCGAGACTATGAATCTCTCCTGGAAGCATCCATGTCCCACCCTGCACAACCCCAGTATGCTCGACCCGGCCAGTCTCCGTACGGATACCCTGGACCTGCCGCGCCTCTTGGTTATCCCCAAGGTCCTCCACAGTCGGATCCTCAACGATACTTCAGCCCACGGCCACAGGACCAGACGCACATGTATCCTCCAACATCACACTCACCTGATCCACGCGGCCGCACTCCACCTGCTGGTCCGTCCTTCCCACAGCACCAGCAGCCACCATCAGACTCATACCAGCCTGTCCACCACCGTCCAGAATCTACATATGACAACCCGCAAGAACTAGGCACTTCTGTGTATGATTCACCTGTCGAACATCCGTCTTCAAGCCAGCGGTTACCTTATCCCTCTGGCGCACAAGTTCCACCTGGTGTCCACCAGCAGTTCCAGCATCAGCAACAAGAGTACCCGCCTTCAAGTTATCCCCCCGAGGAGGCATCCAAACCTCCTACTGCCGGCTTCGCCTCACAACCTCCGCAACAGACACTACAACAACCTCCTTACCCTGCGGCAGCCGTCGCTCATCAGCCGTCTCCATCGCACCAGCCACCACCAGTCCCCACTACGGCGTCGAAGCCAACCCCGTATCCTTCATTGACACCTGGAACACCCAGTGGAGGGGAGTATCAGGCGTACAATCCATCGCAAGCTGGCGCAGCCAACACGAATCCTACTTCGTACTACCGATAATGGTAGGTGCGTCCAGCGGTGGCATATTCGTTGTGTATCTCTTCTATGAGCCTCATAGCTTTTTCTTCGTTTCACTTTCATGAGGTATAATGAGCTTCTGCGTGGCTCGGTTTCGTGCAAAACGCTTGTCGTCATGTTTGCAATCTTCGAATCGTATATTCCTATATTCCACACTTGTATCTATGCTGCAATTGAGGGCATGTACTACAAGTGTATGCGTTCAGTAAGATGATATAGAACAGCCATCGAAAGATAACATGCGTACAAAGCCAGTGCCTCACCGTGTTTAGGTAGGAAGCCATACTCGCGAAGCTAGACCCAATCAGGGCCCCTCCGTCTTAACGGAAGCTTTTCACGTGATTCCATAGCCACACCATCATCGTGTAATTGTTGCCCTCCAGCATAAGAGTTTCCTGGTATCTTATCAGATACAATATTGTCATCCTTTCATTCACTTTATGTTCAAAATGACCAGTCAATAGTATCAGTAAGAGTGCGGCTCAGTCTTTTGACCCATCATTGTGCCAAAACCTTGAACAAGAAGGCCTCTCAAAACAGCTTCCCCGCAATCGCGCCTCCACCGAACGATGTCTTGGTTCGCCCTGCTTCTGGATGGGCAAAATCATTTCGTTCTCTAAACTACAAGCGTTTTCTCTCGATTGGTACACATACGTTTGTATTCGAGTCTATCCCATCTGGGATGCTTAGGCAATGGAGGCCGATTGGGACGAATTGTCGCGCATTCCGGTGCCTCCTCCGAGCCCGCATGGTCTGCCGACCGTCGCGACGACAATAGCATTCGACGATGTGTCAGAGTTACTTTGGGCCGGCAATGAGTTCGTAAGTTCTGCTGCTTCTGGGAAGTTGCTTCCAATGCTGATGATATATGGCTGCGGTTACTAGGGCCGAATCACCTCATTTTACGGTCCCGAACTTCAACGCTACACATCTGTTCGCGCTCACCCAGTATCAGATGGCCCTGTCCGACAAATTCTGTTTCATGAGAGGGGCGTCATATCGTTGTCGCCAAAGAGTGTGCACATGATTACGCGGCGTGGACTCACGCAATGGCATCTCAGTCACGAGGAGATGACGGATCTCTACTGCATGAGCTTCACCGCGCAGCTTAACAAGATCATTGTTGCGGGATGTCAGAGGGCGATGTTCACGATTGACATCGACAAGGGAATCATTGTCGACAAGCTGCATACAGATCACAACTATACTATGATGAAGAAGAGTCGGTATCTCTGTGCCGCGACGGATACGGGATCGGTCAACGCGTTGAGCCTGACGGATTTTCGGGTGGTGAAGTCTTGGAAATCACATGGGACGGCAATCAATGATATGGATGCTCGCAACGATCTATTGGTTACCTGCGGCTTCTCGGTCAGACACCTGGGCTCCCCGATTGTGGACCCTCTGGCCAACGTATACGATTTGAAAACACTCTCGCCGTTACCTCCCATCCCCTTTCATGCTGGGGCTGCGTACGTGCGCATGCATCCAAAGCTACACACGACGAGCTTTGTTGCTTCTCAGACTGGCCAGCTGCAGGTGGTTGATCTGATGAACCCCAATGCGATCAACCTTCGCCAAGCCAATGTATCTTTCATGCTGGGGATTGACATTTCGCCATCTGGAGAAGCTCTGGCTATTAACGATGCGGAATGTTCCATTCATTTGTGGGGCTCACCCTCCAAGATTCATTTCAATGAGATGAGCAAGGAAGTTGAGTTCGCAGATGTCGCTCCTCGACCGCCTCCCCTTGACTGGTCTCCAGACACACCCTTGAATATGATTGGGATGCCATACTATCGTGAACGATTGTTTTCTGCGTGGCCTAGTCATCTTGTCTTCGAAGTCGGCAGTCCTCCTGCCCCCATCGACCAGAGTCTCATCCCCTATCTTCGTCCTGCGGAAATGGGGCATTACGCGCCGAACCCGAAGAAGACACGGCGTTATCAAGTCGAAAATACCCGTGCAATGACAACCGCCGAATCGGCTCTTATCGCTCCCAAGTTCTTAAGTGAGAAGGCAAGGGAGCAAAGCAAATTTAAATCTGAAGCCTCCGTGAGCGACACGGCCGAGGCTCTCGCAGGCGCGAAGCTCAATGTAGAAGCCGAAGACGATCCTTTACTAAAGTACAGCAATGTCGAAATCAAATACAGTCGGTTTGGTGTGGACGACTTTGATTTTAGGTAAGAACGTTCCAACGCCTTCGATTCTGAGAAGACTCATCCAACCTTGCGGCAGATTTTATAATCAGACCACCTTCTCCGGGTTGGAAACACACATCGCCAACTCCTTCACGAACGCGCTCCTCCAACTCCTCAAATTCATTCCTCTGGTGCGGAACCTCGCACTTCACCACGCAGCGAGCACCTGTATATATGAGACCTGTCTCCTGTGCGAGATGGGATACCTGTTCGACATGCTTGAGAAAGCTAATGGACAGAACTGTCAAGCCACTAATCTTTTGAAAACTTTCAGCAGCTATCGTGAAGCTTCGAATCTCGGCCTGTTCGAGGAGAATTTAACCACCAAATCACTTTCTTCCGCCATTCAGTCTGTGAATAGATTCTTCCTTAACCAAATCGCCCACGACTTCCGTATGATTCTCCCAAACTCCGATGATCTAGACCAAAGACTTGCGACCATCGCGTCTGAATCAATTCGATGCATGTTCTGCCAGAACGAGATCGTCAGACCTGGAAACTCCTTAGCCAATGAGCTAATTTACCCGGCCATTGACATCAAACAAGCTCGCAGAAACCCAGCCTTCCGGTTCTCGAATATCCTGCGAGCAAGTATTGAGCGAGAGACGCAGAACAGAGGATGGTGTAACTATTGCCGGCGCTATCAGCAAGTGACCATAAGAAAATCTATTCATCGCATGCCTCTGGTCTTGATACTCAATGCGGCTCTCAGTAACCCAATTTGCCGGAGATTATGGTCGATCCCGGGCTGGTTGCCCGAGGAGGTAGGCATTGTCGTTGAAAACGGCCAAGTTATGTGCTTCGAAGGAGACGAGCTCATGGCCCAGTTGCAGAACAAGCTGCCTAATCTTATGGTGTATGAGTTAGTGGGCCTTGTCTCAGAGATCGACATTCCTGAGCATCAGAAACCGCACTTGGTGTCGTTCATCAATGTCTCTATCTCCTCTCGCGAGCCGGAGGCGAAGAACAGGTGGCATTTGTTTAATGACTTCCTTGTGACAGAAGTTGACAAGGATGAGGCTCTTCGATTCAATCAACCATGGAAATCGCCGTGTGTCCTGGCGTATCAGGCGAAGGATGCCCGTCATGCGGTCGATGACTCCTGGAAGAATGTCCTGGATACCACTCTTCTTTTCCGCGAGTGGTCATTGAAGTGAGTGAGATTACATGCAGGCTGACATTATTTGTACTAACGAGACTCCCTAGTGGTGGCCGTGCCGTGGAAACACGCCAGACACTTACGGAAGAGGAGAAGCCAACTCCTGGCACTCCTGTTGCTCTTGACACCGAATTTGTCGACCTCGAGAAAGCGGAGATCGATGTGAAAGCCGACGGATCACAGGAAATTGTGCGACCGAGTAAAAGTGGTCTTGCTCGAGTATCCGTCCTTCGCGGGTCGGGAGTCCATGAGGGAGTGCCTTTCATCGATGACTACATTACAATCAAAGAGCCGATTGTCGACTATGTCACTCAATATTCCGGTATCAAGCCTGGTGACTTAGACCCAAGGACCAGTCAGCACAATCTGGTCCCTCTCAAGGTTGCTTACAAGAAATTATGGCTGCTTCTCAACATGGGATGCGTCTTTGTCGGTCACGGTCTCGCTTCCGACTTTCGCAAGATCAACATACAGGTCCCTAAGAGCCAGACGGTTGACACACAATACCTTTACTTCCACCCTGGCAAGAACCGGCGGCTTAGCCTCCGATATTTGGCTTGGGCTGTGTTCAAAGAATACATCCAAGAAGAACCGGCCGACAATAACCAGGGCCACGACTCGATTGAAGATGCACGCATGGCGCTTCGTTTGTGGAAGAAGTTCCAGGAATACGAGGACGCAGGTATTGTGAATCAGATTTTAGAAGAAATTTTCCGCGAAGGATCCAAACTCGGTTTCAGACCGCCACCTCGGAATGGCGCCGCGACGGTTCTTTCTAGACCAGGCACGGCGGTGACTATACAGAATAGCAGCGGTCGCAACACACCTAGCACACCTGATGTTGGGGGTGCCGCCACAGCCACGGCCAGCGCCCCAGCGACTCCTCGACAGGCATTCCGACGTTCGATTGCTCTTACGCCGAGCAATGGCACCTTTGGTGGACCAGGAGCAGGGGATTTCTTCGGGGGAAGCCCACTGAAGTAGTTGTTGCGCATGCACCACAGAAGGAATTGCGATCTTTCATCGAGGGCATTTCATGATCAGGCATGCACATGGCATACGATAGAAGGGATATATGGACATGATGTACTGTACCTATCCCGATCATGTAGAGCGGTTTTGAATTGCTTGAGACTATTCATAGAGACATCGTTACCACACTGTATATCCGATGGAGTGATAGAAACCCCCGGTTATGCAACGAGCGACTTCATCCATTAGACTTGCATTAAAATTGAACAAACAAAATTGAATTTATCTCTATCTCCGTATACGCATACGTCTTGGTAGCGCATCATAACCTGACGGCAATACTCAGAAGCGACAGCAACAACAGAGTGGAGAATGACGTGGTGGCCTTGAACCTCTCACCTTCACAACAATCCAGCGGAACTCTTGCTCTCCCCTGTTCATCACTCTTCCGCTACCTCCCTCTCAAAGAACGTACCTGATACTGTAAGATTGGCAAAAGTCTCAGGGAATTATAGCAGTGTTACACTCTTTTCTGTCAAGTATCTGCTTCTGAACTCCCACCCCGACTCACACCGAGATACCCCTCGCGAGCCCGCTGCCCCGCCCTCTCAAACTTTGATACAAAGTACAATCACCATGTCGCGGCACCGCATGAAGAACGTGAGTTACGATGACGATGACTACGATGAGGACGGATATGACTCTCCCGACCCGGAAGAGCAAGAGATCCTCGAGCAGTGTACGGCGGAAGTGCTTGCCCAGTTACTTTCCGGCGAACCCTCTTTAACGGCGACTCGGGATGAAGTTCAAGAGGCGCTGTGGCATTACTATAACGATGTCGAGAAGTCGGTTAATTACCTACGAGGTGGGTTGGATGGATGCTGTTGGAGACTGGCTGAACGTGGTGAGAGGAGGCTGACTCGGGCCACTGTGCTTCAGGGAAGAAAGCGAAAGAGGTTAAGAAGAAGCAGAGCGCTGCTCCTCCGGTAGCGGTCAAGGGAAAAGGTAAGCTCTTTGCTATACAGTATTTGTCTTTCTCTCTTTGCTTGTGGTTGGGCTCGGATCACCCGCAAAGTTTGCGACTCTGTGTTGAAACGGTAGTGAGTATATCATTCCTTCCTTGGACGTTCTGAATAGTCGGACTGACGCCATCTTGGAATTTTGAGTGTTCAATGTTCTAACAGGTCTCTCAGTGCCGGCATACCCTGTACCTCCTGCCGCGTCGTCACTGTCCTCCCATTTCTCGGCCAAGGACTTCTTTCGCGATTCGCCATGGCTCAACGTTCCCGCACATCGCAAAGCGGAGATCCTTATCGAGCCTCTTTATCCTCGACTGGGCTTACTTGGAGGCGCTCCTGAGAGTAGTGGAAAAGTGTCAAAGTTGGCAGCCTTGGCTGCTGCGCGCAAGAAGAAAGAGAGTGACAAAGCCGCATCAACTGTACCGACAACTCCTGCCATGGCTGGTACGCCCGAAAAAGCACCGGTGGAGTCCAAGCTAGCTTCTCTCTCCTTACGGGAAAGGCTTGCAGGTAATGGCAAGGCGCAGAAACCGTCGGAGAGTGGGCAATTGCCTCGTACACTGGGGAGAGGGACACATCCCGAGAGTCCTGTAGCTCAGAAGAAGCGATCGCCTGAGCCTATCAAGCCAAAGAGTCCAGGGATGATTCCAGCTGAACTTGCAGCGAGGAAACTATCTGTCGCCGAAGAGGAAAAGGAGCAGCCCACAGTCAATATTCGCGCACCACCATCTACATTTGCTAGCACTATCGTCGGAGCCAATACGCGGCCCCCAATGACCGAGCCCAGCCACTTGTATTCAAACACAGTTGATCTCATGCAGATCTACGGACAGGATCTTACTGAACCGTTTGACTTTGCAGGTCCCAGCCCGGATGACGTGGTTCTCAACGCTCAGAGCTCAGCTAAAGGTTTGGCTATTCGGAGAAAGATATAAATTGTTCCCTAATGGATAGGCAGGCTTCAAGTCGAAACAACCTGCGGGAAAGTCAGCAGGCGACAAGAAGAACCAGGGTGACCTGGCTGGTGGCATGAACAACCTTAGTGTGGAGGAGAAGGTGGCTGTCAAGAGCAAGAATTTGGATGTCTTGTCCGAGTACAATAAATCTCAACTGAAGAGGGCAATGAACTTTGCGGTTATCGGTCAGTACTCATCTCATACCATGGTGGACGCCGCTGACGGGGAAGTCAGGTCATGTTGATGCAGGAAAAAGCACACTTATGGGACGCTTACTGGCGGATTTGAAAGCTGTTGACCAGCGGACATTGGAGAAGTACCAGCGGGAAGCCGAGAAGATTGGCAAAGGATCTTTTGCCCTTGCATGGGTACTTGATCAGGGTACAGAGGAGAGAGCCCGAGGTGTCACAATCGACATTGCGACGAACAAGTTCGAGACGGAGAATACTGTCTTCACGATTGTGGATGCTCCAGGCCACAGAGATTTTGTTCCGAACATGATTGCAGGGGCCAGCCAGGCAGACTTTGCTGTTCTCGTTATCGACTCTGGCACCGGAAATTTCGAGTCGGGGTTGAGGGGCCAAACCAAGGAGCACGCCTTGTTGGTGCGGAGTATGGGCGTGCAAAGAATCATCGTTGCTGTGAATAAGATGGACGCGGTGGAATGGAACCGGGACCGATTTGAGGAGATTGAACAACAGATCTCGTCATTTCTGACGACAGCTGGGTTTCAGGCCAAGAATATCGCCTTCGTTCCCTGCTCGGGCATAAGAGGAGACAATGTCACTCGACGCACCGATGATCCGAATGCCTCGTGGTACACGGGCCGTACCTTGGTCGAAGAGCTGGAGGCAACCGAACCTTACAGCTATGCGCTGGACAAGCCATTGCGCATGACGATCAGCGATGTCTTCCGTGGCAGTGTGCAGAATCCTCTTTCGATCTCTGGCCGGATTGATACCGGTAGCCTGCAAATGGGCGACCAAATCCTGACTATGCCTAGCGGGGAGACGGCTACCATTCGAAGCTTGGAAGTGGACGGCGAGCCGAGTGACTGGGCTGTGGCTGGTCAGAACGTGATTCTCAATCTGGCGAACATCGACCCTATTCATCTTCGGTCTGGCGATGTTATTTGCCGTCCCTCAGCACCCATCGCGAATATCACCTCTTTCACAGCAAAGGTGCTCGCGTTCGATCATCTGATGCCTAGCATGGTAGATATCCACCGAGGACGCCTGCATGTTCCGGGACGAATCAGCCGCTTGGTCGCAACGCTCGACAAGGGCTCTGGCTCGGTGATCAAGAAGAAGCCTAAGATTGTTGCGCCTGGCACTGTAGCACGCATTGTGGTTGAGATGGACCAGGCAGTGCCTCTGGAAGCACCTACGAGGATTGTTCTACGATCAGGAGGCGACACAGTGGCTGCTGGGTTGCTTGAATGATGCCGAGGACATTGATAGAGGTATATTGAAACATAGAGATACCACTAGAATATTGATGACTTAGGGAAGAATGTTGTAATAGCCTATCTATATTGCATATCCTCCAGTAAATCGCTATGCTTCATTGTATGCTTTTCCAAAATGTCACCAAATATTGGGCTTAGTCCATAGAGAGAGAAAGACATATACCAGAGGAACTCGATGCAAATTCATAGTAAGTTTCAATGGCGTACTTATCAAATCCGGGGAGCGATTTGCCTAGCCGGTTGAGGCGCTTCAACCCGCTTGAGGAATGGGAGGGTATCTTGACTCTTTAGGAATTACGGGGTTACTCCGTAGGACTACAAGAATGTAAGCCTGTAAGGCTATTGACCAGCTGTCCACTTGGTATCCAATAGTGTGTGTGATGATATTCTTCAGTCTGAGATTTCAGGGTACTGTCCTGAGTTTGACTCCGTTTGATGCAGTAACCATTGGATATTGTCCACGTATCAAGAACTGCCAATATGCCACCTATTATTGTTTCAACTGGGAGGAGCAAGAGTGTCCTCTTCTAGCAATTTCGATCGATTGCTCCACATTTCCCTGGCCACTGAGCCCAGATTTCCCTTTTGGGTATCCGCAGTTAATGAACGCCTCGGGGTTTCGCCGGCAGAACTCGGGCGGTGAATGACCCTGCTGACTCAGTCTTCAGCCCATCGGACCTGCCACAGCCAATCACAGGGCGAGAAGTAACCTTAAATGCAGCACCCGTGAAAAGGCCAGCATGGCCGCTGCGTTCTCTTTGCCGCCGCCAACCCATACAAGAAGAACAAAGCTGGCCGTAGCTTCCTGGACATTCTTCTTCCTTTTCTTTCTTCAACTCGCACCTTCGACAACCCGGTCGCCTCTCGCTTGCTTCTCTTTTTCTCCTAATCCTTCACTGTCTTGTCATTCTTCCTTTTACACTGTAGGGAAGTGTGTTTACAGGGCCTCGGGGATTTTGGAACGTGTTTTGGGAGATATACACGTATCCTCAGCCGCCTGGATTGAAACATCCTGATTTTCTACCCGTCCTATCGTGGAGGGACTCCTTTGAAAACCTCACATACTTATCATGGCGCGACTATCGAGTCGCAATGGCGCGGCCAAGCCGTTCACTGCTTGGACCACTGTCTTCTACCTCCTCCTTGTCTTCATTGCGCCTCTGGCCCTTCTCGGAACAGCACACGCTGAGGAAGACTCAGTACAGGACAACTATGGCACTGGTACGTGTTAAATATTCTGTTCCTGAAGATATAGCATTCGTGTGCTAATTTGGTGCTGTCCATAGTCATCGGTATCGATCTTGGAACAACTTACTCCTGTGTCGGTGTGATGCAGAACGGAAAGGTTGAGATCATCGCCAACGACCAAGGAAATCGTATTACTCCCTCCTATGTCGCCTTCACTGATGAGGAGCGCCTGGTTGGTGACGCCGCCAAGAACCAATACGCCTCGAACCCTACCCGGACCATCTTTGATATTAAGTGAGTGTCTCCTCATCGGGTTTTCGATAGCTGAAGAGTTTGTGCTAACCTCTGCCAGGCGTCTGATTGGACGCAAGTTCGATGACAGGGATGTCCAGAAGGACGCCAAGAACTTCCCCTTCAAGGTTGTCAACAAGGATGGCAAGCCTGTCGTCAAGGTCGAAGTCAACAAGACCCCCAAGGTCTTCACCCCCGAGGAGGTTTCCGCCATGGTTCTTGGAAAGATGAAGGAGATCGCTGAGGGCTACCTTGGAAAGAAGGTTACCCACGCGGTTGTCACTGTTCCCGCCTACTTCAACGACGCCCAGAGACAGGCTACCAAGGACGCTGGTACCATTGCCGGCCTGAACGTTCTCCGCGTTGTCAACGAGCCCACCGCCGCCGCTATCGCCTACGGTCTGGACAAGACTGGTGATGAGCGTATGGTCATCGTGTACGATCTTGGTGGTGGTACTTTCGATGTCTCCCTCCTGTCCATCGACAACGGCGTCTTCGAGGTCTTGGCTACTGCCGGTGACACTCATCTTGGTGGTGAGGACTTTGACCACCGCGTCATGGACTACTTCGTCAAGCAATACAACAAGAAGAACAACGTTGATGTCACCAAGGACCTCAAGGCCATGGGTAAGCTGAAGCGCGAAGTCGAGAAGGCCAAGCGTACTCTGTCTTCCCAGATGTCCACTCGCATTGAAATCGAATCCTTCCACAACGGCCAGGACTTCTCGGAGACTCTCACTCGCGCCAAGTTTGAAGAAATCAACATGGATCTGTTCAAGAAGACCCTGAAGCCCGTTGAGCAGGTGCTCAAGGACGCCAAGGTCAAGAAGTCTGATGTCAACGACATTGTTCTGGTCGGTGGTTCCACTCGTATTCCCAAGGTCCAGGCTCTCCTCGAGGAGTTCTTTGGTGGCAAGAAGGCCTCCAAGGGTATCAACCCCGATGAAGCTGTCGCTTTCGGTGCTGCCGTTCAGGGTGGTGTTCTCTCTGGCGAGGAAGGTACTGGCGACGTCGTTCTCATGGACGTCAACCCTCTTACCCTGGGTATTGAAACCACCGGTGGTGTCATGACCAAGCTCATTCCCCGCAACACTGTCATTCCTACCCGCAAGTCTCAGATCTTCTCGACCGCCGCTGACAACCAGCCCACCGTTCTGATCCAAGTTTGTAAGTATTTGCCACTGTGACTTGATTGGAGACATTACTGACTGACTGTCTCAGATGAGGGAGAGCGTTCTCTGACCAAGGACAACAACCTTCTCGGCAAGTTCGAGCTGACTGGTATCCCTCCTGCCCCTCGTGGCGTGCCTCAGATTGAGGTCTCCTTCGACCTGGATGCCAACGGTATCCTGAAGGTTAGCGCCAGCGACAAGGGTACTGGCAAGGCCGAGTCCATCACCATCACCAACGACAAGGGTCGTCTGTCCCAAGAGGAGATCGACCGCATGGTCGCCGAGGCTGAGGAATTCGCCGAGGAGGACAAGGCTATCAAGGCCAAGATTGAGGCCCGCAACTCGCTGGAGAACTATGCCTTCAGCCTGAAGAACCAGGTCAACGACGAGAACGGTCTTGGTGGCCAGATCGATGAGGATGACAAGCAGACTATTTTGGATGCTGTCAAGGAGGTGACCGACTGGCTGGAGGACAACGCTGCCACGGCCACCACCGAGGACTTTGAGGAGCAGAAGGAGCAACTGTCCAATGTGGCCTACCCCATCACCAGCAAGCTGTATGGCTCTGCACCGGCAGATGAGGATGAGGAGCCCAGCGGACATGACGAGCTGTAAAATAACTTTAGAGGGATTTACGGAGTTTTGATTTGTTAATTGATTCGTTATGGATTGTCCTTTGGGAATAAGCCAGAGTCGCCTCGGTGTATTATAGAGGCCAAATAGATGATACCTCATTGATATGTGCTATCCTTTTGACTAGATTTTTCACGTACTATAGAAATCGTTTGCTCAATCGAGCCTAACCAAATTATGTACTTTCTTATCCACAATATGCCAACAGCCTGATGATATACAGACAGCTCAATCGCTGTTCTTCTGGATGTAATCCTGAACCACCTCGACAACGACCTGGTGATCGTGCTCCTGCTTCAACCCACTGACAACGACGACTCCCACCACACCATCAACGCCCCTGACCCGGACAGGGAACGCACCGCCGTGGATGGCATAGTCATCAGCGGCACCACCACTCGAGCTTGTGAGCGCGTACTTCTTCACAAACGCCTCCTCTACCTCGGACGCACTGAGCCCCGTACTCGCCAGCATCTTATTCCGCATCAACCAGCTCGACACGCCCCAGCGCAGCACGGTATTCCGCTTCCGCCTCACCCACACCTCATTATCGGCGACCGTGCCCGGTTCTGTCGCGCACTGGAAGATAACATGGGGCTCGGAGCCGCCGGTCAGAGTAATCGAGATCAGGGCCGGTTTGCGCTGGTCGGCGGGGAGGGAGAGGATGCGTTCGCGGAGGGCGAGGCCGAGCGACCAGGCTGTTGTGGAGGTGAAGGAGGGGAAGATCACCGCGGCGGAGGATTCCTGGGCGGCGAGATCGCGGACCTGGTGTTTCCTCATTAGCATGTGTGTCGGTTAGCGTTGAGGGGTTGACAGTGCTGTGGGACTTGGGATATGTGGGAGCTGGCGTACGTCTGTGCTGGTTGGGCCGAGCGGTCTGTCGTCCATTTTGAAGGGTCTAAAGTGTGTATTGAGGAGGAAGTGTGTGGGATGTGAGCGGGAGAGAAGATGAAGAAATGAGGTATATAAAAGCTGGTGATTTCGGTGAGATTATGTAGTTTTCGATTGTCGCATATGGAAGATATCTGAAATTAGGGAAGGTCCTCCCGCTGCGGGGTCTTCATGACGTCGGTGAAGTAGACATGGCGATACCGAGAGCTTCGATATCTTTACTTGAGGATATATATCCTACAAAGAGTGTATGGGAATTTCAATTTGAGGTTTTCAGCATACAGAGTATGGCAATGGTTTATGCTGGTCAGAATCTCATTTTCCCACCAATGTCTGTCCGGCATGCATGGACGGCGCGGTTTCCCCTCATCTACAGGGGGTGCTTGAACACGAACTTCTCTTCCATGACACTTTCAAATCACTTTGATAGTAGAGAAAACAGGAATACCTGGATCGGATGCGCCGACAACTCACCAAAAGAGCATGTGACGAGTGCATATCTCGCAAGGTGAAGTGCAGCGGCTCCTGGCCTTGCGATACTTGCCAGAAAGCGCCCAAGGAGGTAGACTGCACGTACCTCAAGCCACCGGGAAGGAGGGGACCTAAAGTGCGACGACGTACCAACAAGGGCAGGTCCGCCAGTGATGGATCGATTGGCCATGTTCATACGGAGGAAGCTGCTATAAGAGCCCATCCGGTCGAGAATCGTCCGGTAAATCATGCTGCCGTTCATGCTGATGCTGAGGGTGATGAGTCCCTGTCTGCGTGGGGCTGGAGAAAGGAGACATGCATTCCCATAACGATACTGGTCTATATCGTGCGCCTGTACCAGACTTTCTCGCACAGTGTTTGGCCGGTGGTCAACGCAGATGCGCTTTTGCAACAGTTGGAGGACGGCACCCACGATGCGCAGACGCTTTGCTTAGCGCTGGCGCTGTGTGCCGCGACGATGGCACAATTGCAGCTTGCTCCCTTGGCCGGCGGCGATAACCAGACCGTGGACAGTGGCCTGCTCAAATTGGAGTGTATGCGACTTCGGGAGCGGAGTGATTACAGGGAGAACCTCGACGCCAAGGGTGTGCTTGTTTCGTTCTTTCTGCATGTGTATCATGCAAAGATTAACCAGCGGAAGTCGGCTATGCTGTTTATACAGGAGGCTATCGCGAGCGGGAGACTTTTAGGATTGGACACGAAAGATCGGAATGTTGCCTTTACCGACGGTGTTGTTGCAAATGAGGAGATTTTGTTTCTGTTGCTGTGGGTGTCTGAGAGGTAGGTCTTTAAGCACAATGAGCAGTTTCGCTGGTACTGATGCAGGTCAGAGGATATGCTATGCATCTTGGTGTGAGGCCTTCATATAATGATCCAGTTGAGCTTCCAGACGCAGCACATTTGGCAATGAACACTCATGCGCGGGGGTTACTCGAGCTTTTCAAACTCTTTGTCACATTCGACAAGATTCAAACACGACGATGCACTAGGTCCAACTCGGCTCAAGCTCTATCTGTAGCTAGTCTAGCTGAAACAGAAGCAGCACTGTCGGCTCTAGCCTTTAACTCAGATCAGGCATCCACACGGCTGGCGGATTGTTACATCACCAGAGAATGGATGAAAACTATTGTCTGGCAGGAAGCACTATCTCAGCGTCTGCTATCTTCAACATCTACCACCGAGGTGATGACCTTTCGATTCCCTGCAGTTGTCGGTCGTGATCTGTTGATGTCCCTGCAAGGACTGACAGAGACAGACTTGCTGCCCTTGGGTCGAGACCAGGTGAGTCTCATGCAGACTACTTCAAGATTCTTGTCGAAAGAGGCAATGACGCCAGATGTAGCTATTGAAGTGTTTTGAGGTTGCCAACTCTCTGGCAGATATCGTCATCTATACTCCTCCAAGGTCGTTTTCGAATGCCCTACAGGCCGGGCCTCAAGACCTCCTACACGCTTTATATCAGAAGATTCTGCCCTTTCTGGAGCAGGATCCGGTGCTGAAATCAATTCTTCGTGCGAAAACAGCCGAGGCTTTGGTGATGGCCCCTGCTCGTTTGGGTGTCGGGCTTGTTACCAGGCCAGATGTGGAAGAGGAGAATATCTCAGACTATTCTTTGACCGCTGCAAGCTGACCGCGTTCATTGATCGAAAGTACCATTTCTTATGCAGCAATCAAGAGACACTAGCCAAAGACAAAGGTCACTCTGTAATCTGGAGGACAATTCTTCCTGAAATATCGCCTTTCTCCATTTCCTCATACACCTGAGGCAAATCCCTGAATGGCCGTACTCTGATTTCCGGTTTGACCACTCCACGACGGACCAACTCAACCGCTTCCATACATTCTTTGAGCGAGCCAACCAGGTTACCAGTGATTCTGAGCCCTTTGATGACAATGGTGCAGATGGGGGTCTCCAGCACAGGACGTCCTGGGGGAATGCCGACGCAGCTCAGTGTGCCACCGACGCGCAACAGATCGCATGCATGGGCAAAAGCTTTCGCATTGCCGGCTGTCACGACCACAGCGTGTGCCCCAAGTCCAGTGATTTCGTGAACACGCTGCACAGGGTCGGTAGATTTGAAGTCGATGAAGTCGAGAGCACCCAGTCCGAGAACAAAGTCACGTTTATCGCCAGCGTCGATTCCGATAACCAGCGCGCCCTGGGCTTTTGCGTATTGAACTGAAGCAGGATCAGCTGGGCTGTATCATGGTCTGTGGCTCGAGTGATAACCCTCTTACCCGCGAGATGTCCGAGGCCCCCTCCAGCACCGACTACAACGAGCCAGTTGCCCGCTCTGACGTTGGCGTTGAGAACGGCCTATCATGTTAGAAGGTCACAAAACCAAAGGGGGCTTGCGAACCTTGTAAGCCGTCACACCAGCGCACAAGACCGGCCCGATGACCTTCGGATCGATATCGTCCGGCAGGATTGTGAGATAGTCCGCGTCGAGGGCAATGTACTCTTGGAAGCTCCCATCCTCATGGTGCAGATGGTTGGTACTTTTGATGCAATACTGTTCTGTCCCGGCGAGGCAGAACTCGCATCGTCTGCAGATACGACTGGCGAAGCGAATGCCCACCAGACCTCCAACCTTCAAGTCAGGTCCGCAGCCAGGACCCAATGCCACAATCTGACCGACTCCTTCGTGCCCACCGACATGAGGAAGCTTGATGTTTGTGATGGGGTTGCCATCGGCACCAGCTGCAGTTCCACTCTTGGTATGGAGGTCTGCATGCTTAGGAGATTGACTCAAGTTGAGACTGGGTGAACTCACCACTCTGACAAACACCGGTGTAGAGGACCTTTGCCAGCACCTCGTTTTGGCCTGGGACAGGGACTGGATACTGATCGTCAAATTCCACCTTGCCTCCGAGTTGGGAGACAAGAGCTACAGTTTGAGTCTGTGGGATTTGCATAATGTTAAAACGGAGTACAAAATCTTTGAAAAAATGGTTCAGTTTTTCAGTCTGAATATTCTCGCCTGGCTTGTGAGGGTAATAAATAGCCTTGTGGAATACGTAGCTCAACATCAGCAATCATGGATCAATTCGGATTGGCATTGTTGGAGTTGAGTCTCGTCATCAACGGTATATTTCTCCCATTGGCTCTTGTCCAGCATCAACGAGACTCAACTCGCAAAGAAAGCCAGAGTTTGTTTTCATCACAGTCGACGATTTGTGTAACCTCTAGACTGAAGGCTTGGAATTCTCCGAGTGATAGCAAACATGACGTCTTCACCTAAGCAAGGGGTGCTGTCATGTGCTGAGAATAGGGTTGTCAGCTATCTTCTCCATAGCTTTCCCTTGATCTCCTCCACCTCATTTCCCCTTGGGATCATGCCATTCACTAGTTAGTATGCTTTTTTTCAGTCTCAACGAGCTCCTGTCTTGATTCCCCGCATCACACAGGCTAATCCACACTAAATATCGCCCCCAGAATACGTCTCCACCTCCACTTCTTTGTCCCAATGGAGTCAGCTCCAGACAACAGTCAGTGTTGTTCAAGCCAACCTGAGCATTTCTCCGAGGTATTTCTCCGAGCAGATACGTATCGCAGTTGCATCGCATGATCCTGCATTGACCAATGATGATCATTCCTCTCTTTCTGTCTGAGAGCTGAAGAGATCGAGATCCTCTGCCGAGGATCGTCCGCTTATTGATAAGACCGTTCGCTGACCTGAAGGAGCTGTTTATGCCTCCTTTTGAGTCTTATTGTATGCTGCTATCCTTGTTTCCACGGCTTCGGCACCGTTGGCTTCTTGACCACAATGACAATCCGTCAGTCTCTCTTGACTTGCCTCTGAGACGCAGGAATACGATTGATGGAAATTCCGAGAGTGGCTAGCTTGTTGCCCAGTTACGGTTCTAGGCAAGTCCGTACTGGGGACAACTCCGGCGGGATGAAGCTCTCTCCGCATTTTCGATTCTCTTCCTCGCTGAAAGATACTTTCGTTTAATTATCGTTCAATTGAAGAATGACGAAGTGATTGTCGCAATGGCCGACTATAAAAGCCGGGGTGCGGCAGCCAACAGGAACATCTGGCACCTCAAGCTGTCGAGCACACAAGTTCGTGACCGACAATGACCCTCCTTCGCCTTCTCGCTCTCGCGCCTCTGGCCCTGGCCGCGAGCATCCATCGGGCCACCATCCCAACCTACGACGGGGTGACCATCTTCAGTCCACCGTCGAACTACACCATTCCACGGACCCTGTACGCGCGCAACGTGGAGCTGCCCAACGGGGACCTCCTGGCCACCTGGGAGAACTACTCCCCGGAACCCCCGGCCGTGTATTTCCCCATCTACCGGTCCAAGGACCACGGGCAGACCTGGAAGGAGATCTCGCAGGTCCACGACCAGGTGTATGGGTACGGACTGCGCTACCAGCCGTTCCTGTACTATCTTCCCGAGCGCATTGGGTCGTACAAGGCCGGAACACTGCTGCTGGCGGGCAGCGCTATTCCCACCGATTTGTCGTCGACACACATTGAGCTGTATGCGTCGCGGGATTCCGGTGTGACGTGGGAGTTTGTGAGCCACATCGCCGCTGGCGGGGAGGCGATTCCCAACAACGGGTTGACGCCTGTGTGGGAGCCTTTCCTGCTTGCTCGGTAAGTCTCCATTGGGTAATAGCCATTCAAGTCCAGTGCTAACCGTCTTTGACAGTGATGGCAAGTTGATCTGCTACTATTCCGACCAGAGAGCCAACACCACCCACGGCCAGAAGCTGGTCCACCAGGTTTCGAGAAATCTCAAGAAATGGGGACCTGTTGTTGACGATGTGTATGTTGACACATCACACTGGAGCTAGAACGAGGCTAACCTGATCACAGTGCCTACCCAACCTACACCGACCGCCCCGGCATGCCCGTCGTCGCCAAGCTCCCCAACGGCAAATACATCTACACCTACGAATACGGCTCCTTCTTCAACACCTCCAGCTACTCCTTCCCGGTCTACTACCGCATCGCCGAGAACCCAGAGGACTTCCTGTCCGCTCCGCACCAGCGCCTCGTCGTGTCCAGCGGCACGGTCCCCACGTCTTCGCCTTATGTCGTCTGGACCCCGTACGGCGGCGTCAACGGAACCATCATCGTGAGCTCGGGATCGCAGAGCACCGTGTTCACCAACCAGGCGCTGGGAGAGGGCGAGTGGACGGAGATTGCTACTCCCGAGTCGCACAGTTATACCCGGTCGCTGCGGATTCTGGATGAGGACCCGCGTATGCTCTTGCTGAACGGGGGTGGTGTGTTGGGTGGGTCGAGCAACAAGGTTACTGTGACCTTGATGAACCTGGAGGATGCTCTGTAGACTGTCCTTGGTGTATTCAGTCTAAGCAGGTGTAGAATTTGACCAGTCGTTTGCATGAGTGCTTCGAAGCCCCGCTCAAGATCAGAGGAAGAGAACCTGTCGTGGTCGACTGTAGCATCTATCGGGAAGTCTTCGTATTCTGCCAGCAAGTCAGGAAAGCCTCGTTGATGGACTTAAACATTGTTTCAAGGTCCAAATATAAGTCTTCCATCGACCAATTCGTACTCTCAGGATCCGGCAACAGGGCCTTGCGCTCTGGTAACGCTACTCTGGCCATCTTTCACTACCCATTCAAATATTCCTAGCGCCGCGTCTCAAACCTAGTCCTATCTGTGCTAGAGAAAACAAAGGACAAAGACTCCTGTTCGTCTGCGTCGCATTAAGGTTGTGTAAAAATAACTAAAGAAAGTCCTTGCGTGTCTTTAGAACGCCATTCAGCGCCACAGGAATGCGCGGCCCTTCTACTTCTTCACATCTGTCTAGGCCAGATTTTTAGCTGCGACAAGTGCTTTGTACGCTTCCAACACAGCTATGGATGCATCTGCCTTACCACTACGTAATACTCTCCCCATGCCTCAACCCGCAACAAAGCTATATCGCTCTGTCGTCCTGCTCCACAGCTCATTCCCGCTCATCTGGTACTCCAGCCCCTCGACATAGGCGCGCAGACCGGGCGTCTCGAGGCCCTCCGCCCGGAGGCGTTTGACGAGCAGCCGATGGCGCCGTTCCCACTCCCGGCACATGAAGAACAGCACGCGTTTGGCGGCCTCGGCCGGGAAATCAGCCTCCTGGGCCAAGATATGGACCGACGTGCAGAGGACCCCGCCCTCCGAATGGGCCGTCTGCGACGCGTGCAGCTCCTTCTCGTAGCTGTAGATGTCGTTGATCACGGAGATGTGCTTGGAGCAGTTGGCGTCGATCTCCCGCACGCGCTTGAGCTCGGATGCCGGAAGCTCGAGGGCCATGGCGAACCGCATCAGCGCCGCAAGGAGCCTGGAACATTAGCAATGGGTTGTCAGCTCGGACTGCTCGAGTTACAATCAACATCAACGTACTCCTTCCCCACGTCCCGCTCGCGGTACGCCAGGTACTCGCCCAGACCCATCGGACGGCTGCGGGTCTGCTCGGTCTGGGCGCGCATGAACAAGAACACCGGCTCGAGGATGTCGTCGGCCATTTCCCGGTCGTGGGCCCGCATGCTCTCCCACAGGTCGTAGATGATATACTCGACTGGCACGGACCGGTCTGGAAGCACGTCGCCTCGCGAAATGGGGATGAGCTTCTCATTGTAAGCAAACCCCTCCTGGAAGGACATGGATTCGAGCAGATCTAGGCAGGGTTTGAGTCAGGCTGTTGTCTTGTTGGCAGGGGGGAGAGACGGTCTACCCTACCGTCGATCAGGAAGAGCACGGTCAACAGACGGCAGGCGAAGTGGATGCGGTCGTCCAGCGCCTTGGGGAAGTATAGGCATGTCACTCGAGAGAACCCGGCCGCCACGAACTTCTTGCGGGCTTTCTCGTTGGGGAACTTCCAGTGCTCGAGGAAATAGCCGTCCACTTCCTTGGTCACCTCGTCCACTCGGGGATGGCAAAGAGGCTGCAACAAGGTCGGTGGCGGCTGCAGAGAGCCTGTGGTTCCTTTCGTCACGGAGAGCGTTGTCATATTGTCGTTGGTGCTTGTGGTTGTATAGAATGACTTGGATCGTGCTTATAGACGACAAAGCCAGAGGGAGAAAGGCAGCGATTATATAGGGCGATTGAATGGAACCACAGTCTTGAGGATTTCCCGTCCTTTCCAGCCTCTGTGCCTTGCCTGTCCACATTGATGCCATCAGAAGATGCCTTTTTGGGACGGGTGCGCATGTTTGGCATGTAGGACAGTAGGATGCTAGGGATGGGAAGACTTCTATGCTTGAGCACAAGACCTTTCAAGGGTAACAACATAAAACAAGTCAGAATGATGATCAGGGAGGGACTCACTGCCATCACCCATTCGATCCAGGAATGCTGGTACGCGTCCCTCGGCCTCGGTGGTGTACCGGTAGTTCTGCACTATGCACATGTCTCTACGATCTTGCAAGCCATCATTATGAAAGACACTGGGGCTTTTGTCGACGCCGGACGGCATTAGGTAGGCTACCCTAAACCTTCAGACCAACCCAATTACTCCCTTGTAGGGCGCGCAAGCGGTAACATGACAATGAAAGGCGACGGTATGGTGATAGCCTACCCGTTCAGGTGGTCTTGGGGCCCATCCGAGGATATTTTGTATCTGGAATGGATCCGACGATGTTGGCACCCTGCTGCGAGCCCCGCGCAACCTGTCTTCCAAACCACAGCGCTCGCGATGGAGAACATATTCGGCATGCATGTAACAGAATGGCAACTCGGGGATTGCCCCCAACCCCCTCCCGGGCACTGACGTCCCTCTGGAGCTACGGGTCCACCATCACCAGCAGCAGGCGGCGCACCGGTTCCTCACAGGAGACGCCCTGCAGCGAATGACAGAACGATTCATGTCATTCCTGAGCGAAGAGATCGACGGGGACAACAGGATCAGGAGTGATTGGGTGGAGCTTCCAGTGTTTTGCCAGGCAACCAACATTTCTGCCGATTAAAAGTTCAGAGCAAATGCCGACGCAATCCCGAGCGCAGTCTGGTTTATACTACACATCCACACAGACCCTGATTTGACTGACGACGGCGCGGTCGTACCCCGGACAGTAGACCCACTGATTTGATGTGACGACTCTCCCCTTCTGCAGTCAGCGTACACCGAGGTGCTCCGCATGCGCATTGCCTGGATGTTGAACCGTACACCCACGCAGGTCGACGTCTGGTAGGCCCGTACGTCTTGCGCAAGGGGCGCTTTATTGTCATGACTCATGAGCACGAACGTCGCCGCCTGTGACCCAGGAGCCTGGGGCCCTGAACGCACGCAAAATGGAAAGTACCCTCTCGACCAGTTCTGGGCGGAGCGATTCTTGGTCAGGGGAGATGAGAAGACCGGTCCTAAATATTCTCTCGATGGACTGTCTGGCGGGTTCATCGCATACGGCGGAGGCCCATATATGTGTCCTGGGAGGCATTTTGCTAAACAAGAGATCAGGGGCAGCGTGGCAGTCTTCAAGGCGTATTACGAGCTGGAGATCGTGGACCGGCCCCGAGGATGGCTCCCCAAAGTGAACAGGAATTTTATGGCGTTAGGGCCATGCCTCCTGGCGAACCGATTCCCTTTCGCATTCGGCGAAAGGGTGCATTCTAAGTAGTTTGATGACTAGCAAGCGCATTGTTACCCAACGTATATAAACCTCGTTCGCAAAATATAACACTCAGTTGACACTGAGGAAGAAGAAGAAGAAGAAGAAGGCAATCTAGTTCATGTAGTCCTCCAAGGCCCTGTCCGTCCACTCCCACAGCTTCTTCGCCAAGGCATCGTCGCGAGCGGCTTTGTCAAGCTTCGACGATAGAACCCCCACCGGCTCATAAAGTTGGCCGTTTTCCAAGTTCTCTTTGGCGGTTGTCGCCGACCAGAGCTGGTTATAAGCACCCTCTGAGGGCTTCAGCAGCTTGCCCATGTTGGTAGCATAGATAAAGGCGCGGTTTCCCCAGCTCTGATTCTCAACGAGCCCTGTGCTGGCCACGCCGGGATGGACAGAGACGCTGGTGATGGCGGGATACCGGCGGGCCAGCTCGCGCGCATACAGGACATTGGCAAGTTTGCTCTGGCCGTAGCGGATCCAGCTACCAAAGACGCTGAAATTCTGCACGGTCTTCAAGTCGGAGAAGATGATCCCGCCACTGGGGTGCATCTGAAATCCCAGTGATGTGAGGATGATGATGCGCACGTCGGCCCCAGGTTGCTCTGCTGTCTGTTGCAGCAGAGGCAGACATTTCTGGATCAGCAGCGCATGACCCAAGTGATTGATACCGAATTGCACCTCGTAGCCATCCTTTGTCAGCCCAGGCGGCTGTGCCATAATGCCTGCGTTACACATCAGGATGTCCAGCCGTGATTCCTGCTTGAGCACCGTTTCAGCCGCCTCCTTCACGGAGACGAGGGACGCCAGGTCACACGGGAGAAACGATACGCGCGTCTTCGAGTTTGAATCACGCACTTGTTCGACGAGGTCGCTGGCGCTCTTTGCGTTCCGTCCGCTAATGTAGATGTGCGCGGGCGAGCGTTTCGCCAGATGGAGCACCGTGGCAGCCCCGAGACCGGCCGTTCCTGGTGACTGACATGTTAGGGAATTCGCCAATGCTGAGGTACTGCCCTGACTATGAGCAGGATCTAACCGCCAGTTACTAGAATGACCTTCCCGGAGAGGTCTGGGATTTTATCGGGACTGAACAACACACCGCCCGACATTTCGTCTTCGATCGTGCTGTGAGGATATCCGGATGAGCTAGGGAGATTGATAAGTTCACTGATGGGTTGTTCGCGATTCCAGATGGCTTGAAAGGTCGACCGGGGGAAAACTCGCCGCAGCAGGACAACAGATATATGATTACGGAGTATCTTAGCCTGATGCTGGCCTATATAATAAGCAGCTATTATACAATGCTAACCCCTCTGGTCCTCCTATGCACGATCACACCATAGCTCCCCAACACATTTTCCCTAGCCGCTTTCACCCCTGCCTCCCATTGAGAGTTGATGGGCAAACATGCCAGCACGAGGACTTCATTGGATGGCAGCTTGGTAGATGCGAGGCAAGGCTCTACTGTCTAGATTACCTAGCCTGGATGAAACGTGGTCAACACTATCTGTGAGCAGGGAAATCGACCAATGGGTCCCTCGCGTGCGCAACAACTGAATATCGGCTTCGGGGATTGAATCCAGCCGATGGACCTGAACAGAAAATGGCTTGTATCATGCTTCCAGATAGGGCCAACTGTTGTTCACTAGTGCTCACCCAAGCCACTTGCAATATCCAAGGGATGAATCAGCCTTCTGGCTTGAGCTTGGTGTAACTACGCGCGCCTGGATCACAAGAGGCATGTTCGGGACGCTCCGTTATGTCGCGGACAGTCAGGATGGGGAGATTTTGGAGCATGAGATGGGATCTCCGGGCCGCGGCCCTGTTAGTCGGCCTCAGCATCTGGCCTGCGACAATTGTCGTGTAAAAAAGGGGAGTTCTTCGTCACGATCCCCCCTGCCCATAGTGTGCTTGGATCCCTAACCTCGATCCCCAATAGATCCGTTGCAGCGGTCGACGATCTGGCTGCGCCCAATGTAGTACTCTGCAAGTGCAGTGTACATATTCAGAGTCGGCCACAAGGCGAGGTCCCCGGAAGAGGTCGTCGCCGCCGCGGTATAGCAATGGCTCGGTGGAAGATTATAGTCAGGAACAAATCAGAAATACCACACACCTCAGCCCCAGCTGGAAACAAGCAAGAACATCAATCCCAGGCTTACGCATATCAGCGGCGAGACCAGTGGATCGGATCATCTGTACCTCAATAGCTTCGATTGGCACCTTTCAAATGAACCGCAGGACTCGTCGATCCATGGGCCTACAGCTGGCGCCTGACTCGTCAAGCCTGCCTGATGCGAACGGATCGTCAGCAGCAAACGTACCTTTAACCAAGAGTAGAGACCACGCACATGTGAGCTCACCATTGTCAGTCGTGCTGCACGCACCGTCTCTGCTTTCGCCTCCGGCTACGAGCAGCCAGTCACGACGGAATGCTCCGCAACGGGAGTCCAGAGGAACATGCTCCTGCCTGCCCACCGCCGTCTTCCTCCTGCATGAGCTAGAGGCCTCTTCCGGAAATTCGCAAGAACGACACCTTGACTCACAGCTCAGCTCCTACCGAGAGACCCTCTCCTGGTGCGAGAGGATGTTGCAGTGCTCGACCTGCCGCAGCCGTCCGGAGAACATGACGGTGCTAAACTTGGTCTTGGAGCGTCTCGTGGGTCTGTGCGATAGCATTGTCGGCGCATACTTTGACGTGATCGACAGCAGCGGCAACAGCAGCAGCAACAGCAACAGCAGTAATGCGACAGAACACCATCCGTGGTCAACGTCAAAGTCACGAGCAACCGAATGGCCGGAAATGGTCTTGGATGACTATGACATTGCGGGGCCGGATTGGAAGACCCTGGTCCGCGTGTTGATCTTCATACAGATGGGAGCATTGGACAGTCTCCTGACCCGCATGAAGCGCATTCCCTCGATGGCACAGCAAGACTCGCAAATGGTCCGACTACTGAGGTCGGAACAGCGGAATGCGCGTATCGCGAGGCGGCTTTGGCCCGGGTTGCTGGAGACGACCCCGCTGTCCGAATCAGGGCCGTATATGATTTTAGGGCTGCGGTCGATATAAACTGTTCATAAAGAGCACTGTATATCTCCCTTTTGTCTTCATTGACACTCTCCCGCAAGCTCTTTCTGTCAATGAGCATTTATGTTATGTCCCTATGATAAGCTCTCTTCTTCTCGAGCTGGATGGCGTTCCATGTGTCAGATTATTTGGCCAGCATGCTCAGAAGTCATTGTATATGTATAGTAACTAAAAATCTAAAATAAGAATTTCCGCACGAACCCTCCCTCAAATATCTCAATCTGCAAAGGATATTCTACCACCTAGTTTTGTTGTCTCCTGCTCCTGCTTCCGCAACCAGTCCTGCAAATTGAATCTGCCTTCCCTAAGATGCGACTGATCACCTCCCCAAAAAAAAAGGCTGAGTGAAATAGAGAGCACGCCAATGTTCCTTTCTAACTTAACGCATAAGAGTCAGAATCAACCGTCCCAGGACTCATAATCCTCCTGTACCTTCGCAGCCACAATGCTCTTCTCTTCCGCTTCAACTTTCTTTCTTTCTAACAGGTTCTGTTCCTCCCACGTGAGTCGGGGTACAGGTTGAGGGAGCCGTGATCCAGACTTGCCCTCGAAAAGTGGGTGTAGAATGTTCCTGTCAGTCTCAGGAACATTGTCTCCACAGGCCTTGAACGTCTGAACTGTACTCGAGCAGACGCGCAGTCTCGACTGTCAGTGATGCCTGAGCGAACCGTACAACAAGCTCTATCCATGCAAAGCAGCCCCTGGCGGAAATAAGACCCGGACCCCTGCGAAACTCCCGGTTACTTTTGGCGTACATATTCTTCCTGCGTTCAGGTGGGACAGTGACCTCGAACGCTATTGAATAATAATCCCACTAGGCCAAAAAGGCGTCCGGACGATGTACTCGTCACTGGTCAGTCTAGGGTTTATATCCATAGTCATAGTCGTATCTTATTCCAACAAAGGCTGTTTCGAAAACGAGTATAGCACGGGACAGCGATTTGAGCATAGCGACATTCCAGCCAACTCCCGGGGAGAAAAATGGACGTGGAAGCCGCACGAGCGATTCGTTTCGATTTTGCACATAGCGAAAATCTTCGAAAAAGTGTGATTGTATGTCCTCTTTCCAGTTTCCACTATCCGCATGGAGGAGGATAGGGCTAGTCATCTCCAATGGCCCTACCCAAGAGTTAATCACTTTATCTATGTAGTTCTTGAGGGGTGGGGAAGCCTACCTTGGTCGTCAGTAGTTATTGAATAATAATACCACTAGACTAAAAAGGTGTCCGGACGATGTGCTCGTCAGTCTAGGGTTTCAGATCCATAGTCATAGTGGTATCTATTCCAACAGTAGTTGTGTCGATGGTGAGGTCGTCCACCAGAGTCCACTGTCTGCGGCTGCTTGGAACTCCGATAGCGTCCACATGAGAGAAGAGACCATAGACACATCCTGCGATCCACATGTGCTGTTGTACTTCGATACAATGTAGTCGGCAAAGTCTCTGTCCCTGCCTTAGCTGGAGGGTCACCTCAGCTTCGCAGCCGATGGAAAATCCAGTACCATCTTGGATACAGGCAGTCAGAAGAGAATGAGAAGTCAAGATGCTTGCTTGAAGGGCTGTCAGGAGAGGCCTGGGATAAGGCTCCTGTTGGAGAGCTAGACTGGGAGAGATGAAACTGGAGAATGCCTGGTGACATTATATTCGACCAAAATGTACTGAGTAAGTGATATAGCTCATGTGTTACTGGACCATAAAAAAAGTGAATAGGATAAAATCATAATTTCATAGTTGATAACAAGTGAATTTGATCAAGAATATCAGGAATCTGTGAATTCAACAGCTAGTGAAGACCTTGGATAAGCATAAACAGATTCGACCACGCCACTAGTACTTAGTCGAGGGTTAATTGGGTCTCTAATAATCGCCTATATATTCCCAGTGGTTGAAGAGGTACAGATATAGTAGTGTTTGCTGGTATATATGGTACGTCAACAAAAGTCTTCATAGAGCGTTGTATATCAAATCTCTTGGTCATGTACAGTGTCACCGGCTGCTTTATGGTAGGCCTGAAGATAGCTACTGATGTAGTGTTCCTGAGGCTGAGGTTGAGTTTCCTTAATTCGACAGAAGGTTATATCTCAAGCCTGAGGATGGTTTCAGTGAATATCCTTGAAGAGTCCCCGACTAACGAGATCCTGGGATCAGGCACACATGCAAGCTTGCCCTTTCCAGGGGTACTTACCTCTGGTATCTACCGAAAGACTACGAATATGAGATTAACGCCGCATACTTGTTAGCATCTAGTCTACCCCGGCTTTTGCCTGAGCGTCATCATTTGCGTTGCGGGGTACATCGAACGGATGATCCTATCCGTATTCTGTCTGTCTGTCTCGAGTCAAAGAGCTTCAAAGAGATACTCGAAACATCAACTATGATCCTATCAGTACAACTACGCAGTCACCTTCCCATGGATTATGGATTGACACCCGTCACGCCATCGCGAACCAACCAGTCAAGTCAGCCTGCAATCACTCACCAATTACTTTTGTTCCTCGCATTACGGAGTACGGTGGCAGCTACGGATCCTTCTTACATCGACACTACTCCATATCACGAGTCGGTCCAAGCACCGCTCGCTGACTCGCATTGCGCAAAGACAAAGGCAACAAGACCGGCACTAGACCGCATGGCATCAAAGAGTCACCTATCAGGACCTCGAGGCGGCGGGGATCATCCCCAAGCTTTCCTGTTCGGCGAGCTTCGTGTTGCGGGTGTGACACCTCCAGCACGGCGTGGGATCACGCAACGGCAGGGATGATTGACATGCAGTGACCTTTATCTTTGTCTTTACGTACGTTTAAAAAGGTGAGATATCCTCGCCTTTTTCCTGGTGGTTATGTCTCTGGAAGGTGACGTGATCATGGGCAAAAGACTTGGCCTGCTTCGGGCCATTTACCTGGTGTCGGCCAGTTGCATGGGCTCGTTTGCCTTTGCTTTCGATACTGGGGTGATCAGTGCGTTGCTACCCCTTTGAAAAAACGAAACGGCCAGACTGATTGAACAGGCGGCGTTCTCACGCTGGAATCCTTCCAGAAAGACTTCCGATACACTCAAGCACAGAAAACCACCGTCAACTCGAATGCGGTCTCCATCCTGCAGGCCGGCGCGTTTTTTGGATGTTTCTTCACCACGCCCGTGGCGTCGCGGCTGGGCCGTCGGACCGGGCTGATCATCAGCTCGCTGGTGTTCACTCTCGGCACGATCCTGCAGGTCGTCAACACGCACACCCTGGGGACCTTTTACACGGGCCGCGTGATCGCCGGCGTCGGGATCGGCGCCGCGACCGTGCTGATCCCGATGTATGCGGCGGAGATGTCGCCCAAGGAGTTCCGCGGCCGGCTGGGGGCGTGCTTCCAGTGGTTCTTTGCGTGCGGGGTGATGGTGGCGTACTGGGTGACGTACGCGGTGTCCAAGGATCAGCCGTCGGCCACGAAGCAGTGGCAGATCGCGCTGGGACTGCAGCTGCTGCCGTCGACGCTGCTGCTGGCGGGCATGTGCACCGTCCAGGAGAGCGCGCGGTGGCTGGCGGCCAAGGGCCGGAGGGACGCCGCCTGGGATTCCCTGCGGTGGGTGCGCGGCGGCGACGAGACCGAGGCGCTGCAGCAGGAGTTTGACGAGATCCTGACGGGCCTCGAGGAGGAGGCGCGCGTGCGGGAGAACTTCACCTGGCGGGAGCTGCTGCTGCCGGCGAATCGGGACCGGATCTTCATCGCCGTCACGATCCAGCTGTGTGCGCAGCTGACGGGCAACACCTCGCTGGCGTACTACGCGACGCAGATCTTCTCGGCGGTCGGGGCGGGCACCTCGGCCAAGCTGGTGACGGGATTTTTCGGAGTGGTCAAGGTGGTCGGGGTCAGCCTCTTCCAGCTGTTTGTCATGGACCGGATCGGGCGCCGGGTTCCGTTCATGGTGGGCGCAGGCGCGATGGGCTCCTTTATGCTCATCATTGCTTGTGTGCTGGCGACGCACCCGACCCAGGCGTCAACGGGGGCAGCCGAGTCCGGAGCGACGCACGCGGGCATCGCGATGATCATCATGACTTATGCCGAGGCGTTTAGTTATAACATGTCCTGGGGGCCGCTGCCGTGGCTGTACGTCGGAGAAATCTTCTCGAGCCGGACCCGGGAGGTGGGCGTGACGGTGGGGGCCGCGTCGCAGTGGCTGTTCAACTTTATGATGTCGCAGGTGACGCCGCACGCGATTGAGAATATTGGATGGCGGATGTTTCTGATGTTTGCGGTCTTCAACTACGCCATTATCGGGTATTCGTGGTTCTTTTTGCGGGAGGTCAGTCCTTTCTTCCTCTTGGCATTCTTCAACTAATCTGTGTTCTTTACCCGTAGACATCTGGCCATTCGCTGGAAGAAATGCAGAACGTGTTTGGGGGAGGTCCGGGAGGACCTCGGGAAAAGGCCATTGACGAGGCTCTCGAGGACGAGACGGCCAGGGGGCCGAAGCAGGCCGATGGCTAATATCAGAGCCTTCAGGAGTCCAGACGGCTGAATCCATTCGGCTTTTGTTCAGAGCGACTTGATTGGAGGAAAAAGAGGAGAGACTGACTGTTATTGATGCCGCACGTAATGGCATCTGCTTTGACTTTGCTTAGTACTGAACGTGGCGTAGCCGGTTGACTTTTTTTCTTTGCAGAGAGCAATTCAACAAAGCAGAGGTCATGTTCATTGTCTGACTCTTTACATCGATGGCTATGATGCTATCCATAAGGCTGAGTTGTCAGCGAGACAGATGGCAGATGATAGATCAGAGAATGGATCACCCCAGATTCTTAGGAGTTAGGACTGGAGGCATCTTTTGATCCATAACTGCTATCCCGTAAGAGAAGTCAATACGAACGCCAAGCCAACGGTCTCATGCATAAGCCAGGGACGGATCCATTTGAGGCATTTACATTGGCTCTTCTCCCCGGCTTTGGTCTTCTCCGCAGTGGCAAATAACAAATTTCCTCCTCCGTTTCCCCGTGGCCTGATGGGAAGAGGAAGAGGGAGACTAAGACTGAGAAAGCCGGTGCTTCGAGTCATTGACAGTGACAGTGACAGATTGACAAGAGTGAACTTATGTCAATTATTAAGTATCAAGACAATGGATTCCACAGACTCAGACTCAGACTCACAAAGACCTCCCTCGGCCTTTGATTCTTTCGCTTCCTCCGGTTCCAGCCCCAAGTCCATCAACTCTGGTTCTCTTTGACTTTGGGATAGTCGATGCGATTGGTTCTGAAATGTCCCCTGCAAGATGCTAACCGTTGACCATGGCTCTTTGACCTTTTCTTTACCTTCGGCCAGAGACTCGAGAGTGATTCCAGCCATGTGGCTATGGCATGGCAGTATATATCGCCTCGTGGGTCTTGACTGTGGACTGCCTATACTTTTACCCCATATTCTCCAGTCTCATGGTATCCTGACTCCAGAATTTGCATCCCCACAGACCTGTATATCTTTCTCCCGCGTCCCACTCTCCTCTTCTCTCCCTGCAGCTCACGACTCCATTCTTTTACCTTTCTTATTCCCCGAATACCCTCCGTTCTCTCACCGACCTGCGACCTTCCTTCTTTTTCCTTTTTATTTTATTATTATTACTATTTTCATAGGATCAGCATGCAACTGTGATCTCAATGTCGGCATCGGATCGCATCTCGCGACCCACCAATCCAGATGGTCTCGTCCTCGAGGCATGGGGCCAGGGCCTCATGCTGGGCTCGCTGCTGGTCATGGCCGCCGTGACCTTTGCCAACATGAAGAAACACATCCTGCTGCATAAACTGATTCTGGCGGAGTTGATCCTGGCCATGCCGAATGGCACCTTCATCTTCCCCAAGGACCCCGTCTACGGGTGGTACCAGAGCGTCACGGCCATCGGGCTGAATATCTCCTGGAGCCTGCACAATGTGATCGCGTGGATGAAGAACCGCCCGTTCATGTCGAGGAAGGTCTCGCTGTTCTACATCGGCACGGTGATCCTGGTGCAGCCCTACTGGGTGCTGGAGATTTATGCGAATTTTGCGTATTTCAACAACTACAACAAGATCTTTCTGACGACGAGGCCGCTAGAGCCTCTCTTTCGGTTCGTTTCGGTCCCGAGCGGAGATGGAGAAAAGCTGATGGAGATAGTGACCCCTGGTGGGTGTTTACCACCTGCTCCCTCTTCTACACCATCAAGCGCGAATACAACTTTGGGATCATCGAGCTCGTCAGCGTCTCCCCGCGATTCGGCATCATGCTGGCGTCCATGTGTCTCTCCATTGCCTTCATGATCGTCGATACCTGCAGCGTCCTCAACGTGTTCAGCCATTCTTCCTTGCCGACGGGGATCGAGCCATTCTGGAAGGTTCTAATCCTCTGTCCAATTTCACGAGGAAACAGCTGACAGTGGACAGTTATCGTTTATCTTCAAATGTCTCTGCGACACCGTCATCCTCGACGACTTCAAAACCGCCCTGGACCGCATGCGCGCCTACTGGCTTCGGAAACGGAACATGGGCGGCGAGATCCTGTTACATACCGGCGAGCACCACCACCAGCATCATCGCATCGAGGGCAGTGGACGGGGACGCCCGACGGACGAGGACATCGAGGCACTGACGGGGAATGGGGGGAGTGGAGGGAGAGATGGGGCTCGGCGGAAATCGGAGTTTTCGGTGCCAAAGGTGTATACGCGCGAGCATGTCAGGGAGTAGAGGTGACGGTATAATGATGTATATATATATACGTGCTAATAATGTGAACATATTGATATGAAGGTTGACTCGAATTGTTTGGATTTGTATGAAAAGGGCAACTTCTCACGTGCCACGCTGATGGTCTCTTGCAGTAACAATCATATATCTCAGACGGGATTTAAGCACTTGAAACAGATGCTTGCTGTTTCTCCGTCGCAGTCCGTCGGCTGATCCTAGCTAGAATGACAGTGAGGAAATACTGGTGTCGATCTCTCTATCCTCGCTTCATATTCAGAGATGTTTCCAGTTGGCGACGGACCGTTTGGGACTAGTGCCGCAGGTGGATCTGCCAAGTGTTGTTCTTTGCGCCTTCAGATGAATAGAGAATCTTATCCTGCCGATTCAATTCAATTCAATTCAATCTTTCGATGAGTTGAATATTGATTGATAGTTCGTCCTTGGATGAAGCTGCACTTGCTTAGTCTATCTACTGATTGCTTGATCAAGTCTGCTTGCGCGTCAGGCCAAACCGGCGATTCCGCTGGCCCATGAGGATTGGCATCGCCATCTCCATTATCGACGAAGATCCTTTTCTCGCAACCGGTTGGCTCTAGTGAGGTGAAGATCAATGCTTGATGTGGTTCGGTTCGGTCCAGTGTCCAGGTATCGGAGAATCCACCATCCATGATTCACTGCAGGCGGACGATCTGATCTCATGTTGATTTTGCTGTTTTGTTGTGGCCCCTGTAGATCCTCATCCTCTGACCTTTCTGCCTATATCTACTTGAATCGCCTCCACCGCAGCACGGTTTGATTTGTTCCGCTATTGTCACTGTCCAACTTTGTCAACTTTGTACACCATACACATTCATTCTGTTTATAGATTGCCTTTGAACATGCCAGGAGGGTTACTCACGGCCGGGTGTGCCCTGCTACTGTCACTCGGTGCCATGGCAGATGATGACTGGCCATACATGACCCTGCAGACTGCTCCGTACCAGCCTCCTCAGATCCAAATCACCAAGAGTGGCACCACCGACCCGGGCTATCTCTTCGTTGGGCCCCGCGGCAACCAGCCGGCAGGCACGGCGGCGTTGATCTACGACGAGGACGGCAACCTGGTCTACCAGGGCCCGGACGAGGTGACGGCCAATTTCCGGGTCCAGACGCTGTTCAACCAGGACGTCATCACCTTCTGGGCCGGCAACATGACGGACCTGGGGTTCGGATATGGTGCCGTCCATGTGCTCGACAACACCTACCGCGAGATCTACACGGTGACCCTGCAGGGCAACTTTGTGACGCCGGACAACAGCGTCCCGGATTCGCACATTGATCTGCACGAGAGTCACATCACCGACCGCAATACCTTGCTGGTCACGGCCTACAACGTCACCCAGCAGTCCCTGACGGCGATCGGGGGCACGCCGGATGATTACATGCTGGACAGTCTGTTCTTTGAGATCGACATTGCGACCAACGAGATTGTGCATTCGTGGAGCGCCCTGGAGCATGTCGATCAGATTGCCTTGACGGACTCCAAGCAGGGGATTGACGACGATCATGGAACGCATGAGCAGCCGTGGGATGCGTATCATATCAACTCGGTGGAACTGTTTGACGACGGGTATATCATCTCTCTGCGTCACTACTGGTCGGGCTACTATGTCCACAACAATGGCACGGTGATGTGGCAATTCAGCGTAGTCCTCCCCCTTTTTTCTTTTAGACATTTGCTGACCGAAGAAAGGGCGAACTGGGCAAGGGCGACTTTCAACTGGACCCGGCCGGCGTCTTCTCCTGGCAGCACGACATCCGCGTCTACAACCGCACCGAACAGGGCATGATCCTGAGTCTGTTCAACAACGCCAACACCCCCACCGAGACTGTTGCGGCGACGACCGGTCTGAGCTATGCCGTGGATCTGGTCCACCGCAAGGCGACGACGCTGCGCACACTGAGCGACGCCAGCGACGTCATCCACGCCGTCAGCCAGGGCAACTACCAACTGCTGAGCCCGCAGTCGTCTCACGTCGTGCTGGGCTACGGCTCCATCGCCAAGATCAAAGAGTTTGACGCCGACAACAAGGAGGTCCTGACGGCCCAGTTCGGCACCGACAACGAGGTGGCCTCGTACCGCGGTTACAAATGCCAGTGGAAGGCGACCCCGTTCTGGCAGCCGTCTATCGTCGTTCGCCGGGTGTCGGAAGATTCTGCCCAGGTTTTTGTCAGCTGGAACGGCGCGACGGAGTACGACAACTGGGCCGTGATGGCCGCGGACGCGCCGGACTCTGTGAACACCACGATCGTCACCACCTTCAAGCGCACTGGCTTTGAGACGTCTGGCACGGTCCGTGGGTTGCAGACGGCGTATCTCCAGGTGGTTGCTCGCAAGGGTGACATTCCTCTTGGCATGTCGGCCATTGTCAGTTTTTAGCTGCCACTGCCATCGTTGTACACCCGTGTCACTAGCATTGTACATATGATACATTAGACTATACGACAATACTATTAATAGAGATCGCATAGAGATCAGCTGGACTATAGTTACCCAACATTGCAACGGAACGTGTTTATGTGTATTCTGCAGGTACTCCCGTGTACACGTCTACCACCATATCGCTACTCCTGTATAACATACACCTGTACCACCGCCCATCAGAGGAAACACGACTCCATTCATCATGAGATAGGAGCACGTCAGGACAAGATATAAACCTGGACACCACATCACCACATCACCAACTTCAACCAACCTCAAGTCCTCAACCATCATCAACCACCAACCTAACCAAACAACAACCGAACGAACTGAAAATGCATCTAAACATCCTCACCCTCACCCCCCTCCTCACCACCCTCGCCCTCGCCCTCCCAAACACAAAC